>NC_138458.1:1800000-2089594 GCF_040668555.2 Bombus flavifrons | reverse complement strand
CATGTACGTTAGGATCATCAGCAGGAAGAGCGAAGTATTTAAGTGCTTCAAGGAATACCAGATGGAAGCGGAGGCTCTACATCAGTCCAAAATAAGTGCTCTCCATACCGACAATGGAGGTGAGTATACAGGGGCAAATTTTGAGAGCTATCTGAGGGAGAAAGGCATTCTGCACAGGAAGACCGTCCTAAGGAATCCTGAGCAACATGGAGTTTCAGAACGAGCAAATAGGACCCTGGTTAAGATGTCTAGGTGTTTGCTCATTCAGTCGGGGCTCCCCGACTACCTGTGGGGAGAAGCTGAGAACACTGCGTGTCACATTAGAAACCTATGCCCATCCACCGCTATCGGAGATAAAATTCCATTAGAATTACGGTAAGGTAAGGGATGCGACATCCAAGGGGAGATCAGCAGGCTGGGGGTATTCGGATGCAAAGTCTGGTACCTGAGAAGCCAAGGCGGAGGAAAATTTGATAACAGGGCAGACGAAGGGATATTTGTATGTCGGAGATGAAAGGACCTCGGAGCCTCCCCTTTGGAACTTCAGGAAAATCCCTTAACACCGTAATCTAGATTCTACCATAAGAAAATACAGACCGAGGAAGACCTTACCTGGCGAATGATGAGGGAACTCTTCATTACGCGTTTTGGTGGCAAAGAAACAGGGGCCGCGGCGCTGATGAAGGCAGCCAAGAAACGACCATTGAAGGGTGAAACCCTGGGAGCCTACGCTATGCATCTCAATTCCCTTCTGAATGCTAGGTGACAAAATTTAACGACGACCGAATTGGTTAATGCCACCACCCTTTACCTACTAAGTTCGCAAAATCGACGCTTCGCACGACTACCACTTACGAAGGATCTCAAGACCGCGGACCAATTTCGAAACGAGGTGGCAGTTTTCTCTTACAAGGACGAGTTTACGTCTTCGACAGCTAATCCACAGGCAGGCCCCGAAGCTAAACGAAGAAGGCCATTGGACCACCGATGTGGCAACTACAGACATAAAGCACCTGAGTGCCGCAAGAGGATAAAGTCGGAGCCGGAGAAGCACACACGAAAACCAGGGGATAACCGAGGGGCCACGTCATCGACAGTGTCCTGCTACAAGTGTAACGAGGAGGGGCATATTGCCCCTAATTGCCCGTTGTTGCGGAAAGGAGACCATAATTCCCATAAGGAACGCCGAGTTGACTCCTGCGTGGTGGAAGCTCCAACCGGTGAATTAAGACACCTGGGTGAGTCGTTCCCATTTTACTTCGATTCTGGAGCCGAATGCTCGTTAGTTAGAGATTCCGCGGCCTCGAAATTTTCTGGCAAAAGAACGACCGATATAGTAGTAATGCGAGGAATAGGAAATACTTGTATTAAGAGTACACGTCAGATTTTGTCCACTGTATGTATTAACGGTTTTACATTGGTGATAACTTTTCATGTCCTTGCTGATAGCTACTTAAAATACGATATCATGATTGGTCGCGAAATTATAAGCAAAAGTTTTGACGTAAATATTGCACGAAATAGCGTCGATATTTGTAAAACAAAGATAGTTAACGCCTGTAGTAAAACCGCGGAAAATGAGATCGATCATAATGAAGTAGACACTGAAGTATTTGGTAATGATAAAAGCCGATTGATTTCTATTCTCCAAAATTTTAAAGAGTCATTTATTACGGGTTTCCCGCGTACTCGCGTAAGTACGGGCCAGTCAGAGATTCGATAAATTGATCCCAACGTCACCGTACAAAGAAGTCCTTATAGACTCAGTGAGGAAGAACGGAGAATAGTGCGAGAGAGAATCAGCGAACTAATTAGAGCAAAAATCATAAGGCCTAGTAGTTCACCATTCGCGTGCCTTATGTTACTCGTGAAGAAAAAGGATGGTTCAGATGGACTGTGTGTAGATTTTCGAGCGTTAAATAAAAATACGGTCGCGGATCGGTATCCTTTACTCTTTATTGCGGATCAAGTCGCGAGATTGCAAAAGCGAGATATTTTATTAGTCTGACATGGCCAGCGGGTTTCATCAAATTCCCATTTACCCTAATTCGACAGAGTATACCGCGTTCGTTACACCCGACGGACAATACGAGTACATAACGATGCCGTTCGGATTGAAAAATGCACCGTCCGTTTTTCAGTTGGCCATTCTCTATGCCTTAGGCGACCTCGCTTACTCGTATGTCGTTGTTTATTTGGACGACGTTCTAATAACTGCCGATTCAATAGACCAAGCTCTAGAAAGGTTGCACATTGTACTAAACACCCTCGTAAACGCCGGATTTTCTTTTAATTTCGCTAAATGTTCCTTTCTGAAGACGTCGGTATTTGGGATATGTACTTCGTAACGGAGAAGTTCGTCCAAACCCGAAAAAAATACAAGCTTTGAATTCTTTACCTGCACCGTCGACCGTCACACAGCTTAGGCAGTTCATAGGTTTGGCCTCTTACTTCCGAAAATTCATTCCTAAATTTTCACAAGTGATGAAACCCTTGTATGCACTCACTTTTAGTAGCAAGCACATAACTTGGACGGATAGGCACGGAAAGATAAGACAAAAGGTAATTTCCGTCCTGACCGACGCGCCGGTGTTAATGATATTTGACCCCAATCATCCCATAGAACTACATACCGACGCTAGTTCGTAGGGATATGGGGCTATTTTAATGCATAAGGACGAGGGGAAAAACAGGGTCATTGAATATTACAGTAAAAGGACCAGACCCGCGGAATCCAGATATCATTCGTACGAACTGGAAACATTAGCAGTCGTAAGCGCCGTCAAGCATTTTCGACACTATTTACATGGGCGGAAATTCCTAGTTGTTACCGACTGTAATTCTTTGAAAGCCTCCAGCAACAAAGTAAATTTAACCGACCGGGTCTATAGGTGGTGGGTTTATTTACAAACATTTGATTTTGACATCATGTATCGAGAGGGTAAACGAATGGCCCACGTAATTTCTTTTCGCGAAACCCCGTAGACTTGAATCACCGTATGATCAACAAAATCGCAGAGAAAGAAATTAATCTGACCGAGATCTCCGAAGACGGGCTATTAGAGGAACAACTTCGCGATCCCCAAATCTCCGAAATCGTCAATAAATTACAAAACGAGGAGCTCGCGGAAGATATCGCTAATACGTATGAGTTACGGTCCGGTACCCTCCATCGTAAAACACAGAGAAAAGGCAGAACTCTCTGCTTGCCCATTGTCCCAAGAGGTTTTACGTGGTCCGTTATTAACCATGTGCATCAGTTCATTATGCACTTCGGTTGAGATAAAACGCTTGAGAAACTGTTAGGGAAGTGATACATTTACACTGTACATGACACGTGTGTGTGTAAGGGTCAGAGGGCGTCCAGGTCTTAGTTGAGACAAAACACTGCCGTTAGAAGATTCTGGAGAGTCGGTTGGCGACAAGCGTGCGTGCAAGACGTTCTTCAGAGTGTAATATAGATGTATAGCTGTTGTGTGTGAAATAAAGTCAGTTATTTGTATTTCCAAATCCTCTGATTTCCTTAACATGGTAGCAGAGCGTGGTTACTAGTTTTGCAAGATATTTAGTGCGTGGTTACGATCTTGCGAGTGAATTTTCAGTAAGGAAAGAAAACTTTCAGAGAAAAAAAAAATATACTTCGAGCACGTAGGAACGCTTGAGTAAGAAAAGAAAAAAAAGAAGAATCAATTAAAATGGAGAGATCGGAAATCATGATACCTATATTCGATGGTGAGGATTATGGAATGTGGAAGCAAAGAATCACGATGTTTCTCAAGTATAAGGAATGCGAGATTGTTACAACTAGAATGAAGAACGAAAGAGACAATGAAGACTGGGACAAAAAGGATTTGAAGGCAATAAATATAATTTATAGTGCAATATCGAACAGACAATTGGAGTATGTTAGGGAAGGAAAAACGGCGTATGATATAATAAAAAGGTTCGATGAAATGTACTTGAAAGAGTCGACGGCACTGCAGATCGTATGCAGAAGGAGATTGGAAAACATAAGACTGGAGAACTACAGTGATTCAGCATCATTCTTTAACGATTTCGAAAAATTAATAAATGAATTGAAAAGTGCGGGCGCACAAGTAAGTGAGAGGGAAAAGCTGAATTACATGCTGAATACGTTACCCGAAGAATACAGCTACATAGCGGACATAATAGACGCATTGAAAGAAGAGAATCAAACGGTAGCGTATGTGAAAAATAAAATAGAAATAGCAGAGAAGAAAAATAAATCCAATCGAGGAGAAAGGCAAACCAACGCCTTTTCTGCAAAAAAGGAAGGATGCTTCAGATGTGGAAGATTAGGACACTTTGCGAGAGAGTGTCAAAATGGCGTCCAAGCGGGAAGCAGTAACGGCTATTGGCATGGGCCAACACGTGGTCGAAACAGAGGAAGAGGGAACAAAGGCAATACAAGCAGGGGACGTGGAAACTTTCATCGTCAATCAACAACCGGCACGGGCGAGTGTGACACCAATTACCTCTCAGGTACAAGACATCGACCCCCGACTGTCGGGCGCCAACGCCGCAACGCATCTTAGTCCCCATCAGAGATAAGGCCCCAACCCCGACTTTCGGACTCCTTGGAATCCACACCGAACCCCCTGTGACGCCAACTACCTCTCAGAGAAAAGACATCGACTCCCGACTGTCGGACGCCAACGCCGCGACGCATCTTAGTCCCCACCAGAGACAAGGCCCCAACCCCGACTTTCGGATTCCTTAGAATCCACACCAAACCCCCCACCATCCCCAAGCCAGGGTGTATATAAGCCGAGACTTCACCCAGCCCGGGCAGTTCTCGTTCTAGTTGCTGTTCTTGTACAACATCCCTTTCTCTGTTCAACGTTATTGTAAGTGCCAAAGTCATAATAAAGTTCGATAAAAGAGAATTAATAGTTGGGCTACGACTCAGGTTTCTTTTCTCTCGCAACCCAAGTATCCATTTTACGTGACATTTTGGCGATCCTGCCAGGATCCATCAACTTCGAGAAAACGAAATTACGCATTTCGGCATACGTGCATCATTGAAGATTGAGTGATCAGCGGACCTCTGCAGATCAGCTCACTTTGCGTGAAAACGACTTCTACGGAAAGCGGACTACGGTCATCACCAAAACTGAAACTGGTCACGAAAAGAAGAATATTCAGGTAAAGAACTGGATTCTTTTAAATATTATCGTACTCGTCGCAACAGCTTCGCTAGTACAGACTCCAACAACAGTACAATAACCACTATGAGCAAAAAATCAGAAGACACATCTTCTGTTAGCTCTATGGCTACTGGTATGGATCCAAATATTCGGGCCATACTAGACGCTATGCAGAAGCAGAACGAAAGAAACGAACTAGCTTTTAATAATTTGCGTAAATTAATACAAGATGAAAGTCAACAACGCGTTAAAGAAATCGAACTCTTAGGTAGGAATTACGCTGAACTACGATTAGGAGTTCAGTCAATCGCTACATCTGAATTCAACTCTATTATAACCGAAGACGCTAGTGCCAGCACTATTCGAAAAAATCAACCACATGTTCCTAAAAGGACCGAGACGAAAAACGAAACAACAGACCATATAGACAGTGAAGAAGAAACTATAGATTACGACAATCCTACGTACAGTGCAAAAACCTGCTTAGACTTCATCCCTATGCTCAATGGGCAAGACGATATAGGAGTAGAAGGGTTTATTAAGCGGGTAAAAGAAGCTCAAGCCGAATGTCGAGAAAAACGCGCGCTATTACGCCTCATTTTAACACAAAGAATCATCGGAGAAGCAGAACGTAGTATCCGCCACTCTGTAATCGAAAGCTATGAAGACCTGTTCGATAGCCTCAGAAAATTTGTATCCGTGAGTATCACATCCAACGGAGCCCGCGACAAACTGCAACGTACACGACAAAACTTCAACGAATCGGTACACAGTTATGTGAAGAGGTTCCGACACAACCTCAACGAACTACTATACGCACTCCAACACGAAATTCGCGATCCGATACGTCGTGCAGTCGCTATAGATCTTGAAGACGAACGGGCCACCAAGATTTTCACCGTAAACTTGAAACCCGAAATAGAAATACGCACGTCATCTAAAGGACCAAAGAATCTCCAACAAGCACAGGATGCAGCCTTCGAGGCAGAGTTACTTATAGGGGAAATCGAACGCAACAAAACCATAGCAAGAGGAAGAATAATGAATCGACCAATTGCGAGAGCCGACGCCCAATTCCAAGGTACACCTAACGCGAGAAGAAATATCACGCTTGAGAACACCACACGGCCGAAACCAATGAATCCACTCACGGAAAGGAGAGCGATGATGGAACGATCACCGCCCAAATGTTTCAAATGCAGTCAAGTGGGACATTTAGCCAACGCTTGTACCCAACAGCGAAATTTTCCATCAGCCAGCCAAAGAAACTTACCGCCTCCGAGAAATTATCCTATGATGACGGACGAAGAGAGTACGAACCCCGAGGAATACCAAGGATCAACGCGACCACAGGAAGATTGCTTACTGTACGATTCAAGAGGAATGACGGACCAATAACGCACTTAGTCGACACAGGAGCCGGGATCAACCTTATTAAAGAAAATCGGGTGAAATCGACTATTTATAGCACGAACGAACCGCAAACATTTTATATGGGACAGAGTAAATACAGAACCGACAAATACGTTCTACTAAAAATATTTGATAAAAGCCATAAATTTTTCATAGTGCCTAAGGATTTTCCGTTAATTGAAGATGCTATACTAGGACTGCCGTGTCTAAGAAAATACCAATACCACATATCAGATGAAACTTTGAAATTAGACGATAACTATTTGCACTTCCAGAAACCCACAGCGATTCAACCAGGAGAAAAGAGGGTTCGAACGATTTACTTGGAAGGACAACCAACGAGAGTATGTTTCTTCAACACTGGTGAGAAAAGTCACGAAATTTCCAGTTATATAGAAAACAATAAAGATTTAGATCAAATTGCAAAATTCAAAGCCATTTTGAGAACAAATCATATCGAACGCGAATTTAGAGAACCTATAGAAAAAATACTGATTCACTACATAGACGTATTCAATTTAGAAACGGACGTTTTACCTTGCACGAACTTGACGAAACACGTGATCACACTGAAACAGGACAAAATTATCAATACCAAATCTTATAGACCCCCAGAATGTCACAAAGCCGAAATCGAGAAACAAACGAAAGAAATGTTAAACAAAAACATTATCGAGGAATCGGATTCACCTTACAATTCACCAGTTTGGGTAGTCCCAAAGAAAATAGACGCTTCGGGAAAACAAAAATGGAGAATAGTCATAGATTTCAGGAAACTTAACGAGCTGACAGACCAAGACGCCTGCCCTTTACCTGACATAGAGGACATACTGAGTCAATTAGGGAATGCTAAGTTCTTTTCCGCACTAGATTTATCTTCAGGATTCCATCAAATACCCATGGATTCAAATTCAAAAAAATACACCGCGTTTTCAACACCGCAGGGACACTTTCATTACAACAGAATGCCGTTTGGATTAAAGAACGCGCCCGCGACTTTCCAACGCATGATGGACACAGCTTTGAGAGGTTTAATCAACAAACACTGTTTTGCTTACTTAGACGACATAATAATATTCGGAGATACCATCCAGAAACATAATCAGAATTTAGCAATAGTTTTACAAAGACTTAGGGAAGTAGGACTCAAGATACAACCCGATAAATGCGAATTCCTGAAACCGGAACTAGAATACTTAGGACATGTTGTAACGGGCGAAGGAGTGAAACCTAACCCTAAGAAAATACAAGCAGTAACAGACTTCAGGGCACCGAGGAACCCCACAGAAGTCAAATCATTTTTTGGACTGGTAGGATACTACCGTAAGTTCATAAAAAATTTTTCTAAAATTGCTAAACCTCTAACAGACTTAATAAAAAAGGACGTCAACTTCCATTGGACGGTGTTACGCCGGGCGACACTCTACCTAGACCAGGCCACACACCGCGGGCAAGATGGTAACCAGATGTCCGCTCGTCCTTACTGCGTACCCTCAATATTCTCAAGTACCCTCCATAAATCTCAGCAATTTCCTAGTCGAGGTCCTTCGAACCTAACAAACATTCTTTCGCTGCATTGTCTCCTAAAGTTTATTGCCCACCACGGGTTGACACGGGAAAGTTTCTGTTTCTCACGTATGAGGCCTCCCACCAACGACTTTATCTTGAGGGCGGTGAGCATCCTTCCTCACCCACCACCATAGCAAATAACCAATTAACAACGAAGCCTATTTCCCTCACTCTATTAGCCAAAATCGTCACCAACAAATCCGATGATCCCGTGCGCTAGACACACCCATCCTTAGTTTTCCTCCGTCACAGCTTCATCGTCGAAGCTCACTCTTTTTCTCTTCAAACCGTCAACATCTTGTAACCGGGTTTTACACCGCAGATCAATCAACTATTAACTTGTACATTTGCATCAGTGTAATCATTTCTTTACGAAGTTGTTGAAATAAATATAAAGTTATACCTGTTGAATCAGTGTAACTACTCAATTAACCACCCCTATTATCCTAAACGAAATAGGGGATCGATCATTTCGTGGCGTCGATTATCTAATCGTAACGGGAATTTACGACTCCCGTTGACGTGCTTCTTCGCGATCGCGTCTCTCCGCGAGTGATCGAACATTTTGGTCCTTCGAGCCGGATCACGTATCTGTGAAAAGTGCACGCCAGTGACACCCACTACCATACAGTGCCACGTGAATCCAACATAACCAGCAGCGGAAGCGTTACCACTCCAGCGAAGTCAGTAACGCCAAGGGCCGTCACCTTTGAAGAGGCATAATTCGGTGGTTGAAACGCAACCAGGCAGCCTCCCGCCGCAACTGGACAATCGTCAACATAACGATATTCAACAACTTCGTTCTCACTACAAAACGCGTCACTTTAGAGAAGGATCACCTTCCTCACGAAACGTACGCCACAATACTTCGCTACACAGTGACGAGCGATTACCGCAGCCGGAACAACTCCGCATCGGCAATCCCAGATCGCAACATCACAAGTATCGCCTTCGTCAACAGAAGTAAGTTCTAACCATTTCATTCTCTATCATATAATAAATAATGGCAACCGGAAATGAACTTGCCGCCTTGCGCCGACGCCGAGGCCAGTGTATCAGTCACTTTACACGCTTATCAAAAAAGCTGGACGGAATCGAACAATCCAGCTGTCCGCAAGAGCACGAGTTAATCCAAATTAAAAATCGTCTGGAAACATATGAGACGGAATTCCGCGCCATTCAAAACGAGATTACAAGTATAGATGAAGAAGAGATCGCGCGCGGCCTTGAAATAGCAGACGAGTACGAAAGATTAGAGCTCCGAGTAATTCATCAATTAAACAATCTACGACTAGTTACGCCGTCGCAATCGACAAACGGCGAATCAGCCGCTGTTCGCGAGGCTGCATCAATTAAATTACCGGAGATTCATGTGCCTATTTTCGACGGTACCGTCGAGAATTGGCATTCATTTTACGACTCCTTCTTGTCCATCATAGATCGAAACGAGCGACTTACACCCGTGCAAAAGTTTCATTATCTCCAATCCTCCCTGACCGGAAAGGCCGCGCGAAGCATACAATCGCTAGACATCACAGAATTAAACTATTCAATCGCTATCGACATTCTTGAAGAAAAATTCGACTGCCACCGTCAAGTCTGCATGCGCCACTGGGACTTGATTTTTGACTATCCGAAAATAACTAAAGAAACACCCGAAGCCATAGATGATTTTCTCGAGACGGTCAAGGTAAACCTCCAAGCCTTAAAGAAACTCGGCGAACCAGTCGCATCAAACGTCGTTCTTCTCAAAATATTCACATTGAAACTACCCGCAGCCATCATACGCAAATGGCACCGCACATTGCCAGACAAGAAAATGCCGTCCTACACGCACTTGATAGAATTTCTGAAAACGCGTACGAACGGTGACAGAACAAATTCAGCATCAACCGTGATAAAACGGGGGTCCGATCGACATAACCGTCAGCAACCGAACGCCCCGCGAGTTCACGCATTCGCGACTACACATAAGCCGTCGATGTGTCCGAATTGCCGAGGACCACACGCAATATGGAATTGTGAAACCTTCAAGGCGCAGTCGCCCAAGGAACGTCTTGAAACGGCCAAAAGGACGTCGCTCTGTACCAATTGTCTAGGCAAGGGTCACACCCTTACTCAATGTTCCGCCGGTTCATGTCGCATCTGCAGACAGCGACACCATACATATCTGCACCGAGACCATGATCATCGCAAAATCCGAACACGTGTAGACCGAACATCGAGCGGTCGATCGTCGAGCGGTCGATCGTCGAGCGGTCGAGCGGTCGATCGTCGAACGGTCGATCGTCGAACGGTCGATCGTCGAGCGGTCGATCGTCGAGCAGCCGGGCATCCAACGGTCGATCCTCGCCCAGTTCACCGACCCCGCGTTCGTCACATCGTTCGAAACGCGCATCTACGTCTCCCCGAACGTCCCCCCGAACGTCTCCCCGAACATCTCCGCGAACATCTCCGAAACGCGAATCTCGGCTATCGCGAACGACGGGATCGGGACCAAATATATCACCCGGTTCTAAACAACAAAAAAGGCAATGACTTCATCAGACGACTTTGCTAGGGACCGAACCACAGAAAACAGACTCATTGACCTCGCTTCCCTCCGAACCATTGCAGCACGATTTGTTAGTCACAGCGCAGGTCAACATCTTGAATAATAAAATTCAACCATTCCGTTGTCGGGCTTTGCTAGACACCGGTTCTAGCATGAACTTTATTACAGAAAAGCTCGCTAATTCGTTAAAACTCAATCAACGGAAATGTTCGGTCCCAATCGGAACACTCAACACGTTATCGACGACCTCAAAACGCTACATCACGGCCACGATCACCTCCATTGACGGTAGATACGAACGCACCTTGACGTTCCTAATCATACCGACAATATCGTCTTGGATCCCAGATCAACCCATAGATCGCTCAACGATACAGATACCTCGGAATCTCCAACTAGCCGATCCAAGATTCTACATACCCGCTCCGATCGAAATATTGTTGAGCGCCGGGCCAACACTAGCATCGCTCTGTGTCGGCCAGCTTGATATCAGTCAAGCAAACGGACCCGACTTGCGTCTGCAAAAAACGCAATTCGGATGGGTCATCGGGGGGAGCCCAACCTCGCAATCACCAGCACACGCATTTCACGCCTCCACGACGGCTTTACAGGCGGATCTCGCCCGGTTCTGGGAAATCGACGAAGGACCTCCCACTGTACACACTTCGGAAGTGGAACGACAGTGCGAGGAACACTTCCGAAACCACGTTCAGCGCAACAACGAAGGGCGATACATTGTCGCTCTCCCGTTTAACGAAACAACCCCTTCGCTTGGATCCTCTAAAGCCATGGCGATGAAGCGACTCACATCCCTATGCCGTCGGTTCCAACGGGACAAACAATTCGAAGCCGACTATCACGCCGTCATACAAGAGTACCTAGAATTAGGACACATGACTAAGATCACCACGGACCACTACACGGACGATGGATATTTTCTGCCACATCACGGCGTGATCAAAGAGTCCAGCCAAACTACGAAACTCCGAGTTGTGTTTGACGGATCTGCACCAACCACCACCGGAGTTTCATTGAACGACGTACTTCATACGGGACCGAAATTACAAGACGATTTATTTTTCATTCTTCTAAGATTTCGCTCTCATCAATACGTCATTACAGGAGATGTTGAAAAAATGTACCGACAATTTCTTGTGCGTCCAGAGGATCGGAAATTCCAACAAATTTTGTGGCGCAACTCTGATGGAAGGGTTGACACTTATCAACTCAACACAGTGACATTCGGGCTGTCAGCGGCCCCTTATCTAGCCATTCGGTGCCTCAGACAACTGGCGGACGACGAGGGACATCGGTACCCTCGAGCGGCGACAGTCTTAAAGCGAGACTTCTACGTCGACGATCTTCTCACGGGAGTTGATACAAGGGGCGAGGCACGATCATTGAGAACAGAGCTCACAGAATTGCTCAAACTAGCCGGCTTAAACATTCGAAAATGGGCATCGAACGACTGGGAACTGCTACGAGGACTTTCCGAGCAGGACATAAACGATAAGCTGCTGCTAGGCGAATCGCAAACGTTCAAAACTCTGGGTGTTATCTGGAATTCCTTTGACGATTCGATCCTGTATTCCGTCAAAATCAACCCTACTGCCTCTCGAGTCACGAAAAGAACAATCAGCTCCGAAATTGCCAACAATTGCCGTCAACACATATCATACGTCGCGCATTACTCATCAACCAAAACGCAGTTATGTTTTTGTTCCATTTATATCTCTCTAGTTAATAAGTTGTTGAATTAAACATTAATTTATTTGTGTTAAATCGGTGCAATTTCATTGAACTACCCTTATTATCATATTAGAAATAAGGGGATCGTTCGTGGCGTCGATTATTTAATCGTAACGGGAACTTACAACTCTCGTTGACGTGCTATCTCGCGATCGCGTCTCTCCGCGAACGGTCGAAACATTTTTGCGTTATCACTACAGCAAAACCAGTGACGTCAGGCGCGTCACCTTCGAAGAAGCACAACCCATTGGCAAGGGAACGCAACCACGCAGTCTCCCGCCGCAGCTGGACAGTCATCAAAGCAACGAATTCCACAACTTAATAATACAACCAAATGAGTGGCCGTCGGGAAGGAACAAGGCGTTCCTCGCCAAGCATACACGCGACCTCACGTCGCACGACAATAAGGAAAGCTCGATCCTTATATCGACCATCTCCTATCCTCGGCAACGATGGCAAGCGAAGACCAACTCATCTCCCTGCGTCGGAGACGAGGCTATTGTAGCGGCCGATTCACATACGTATCGAACCGACTGGACGAGTACGAACAATCCGGACGTCAGCAAAACTCCTTGTTAACGAACTACGAGAAACAACTGACCGAAGCTGCGAGTCAATTCGAAGCCATCCAACTCGAGTTAGAAGTATTAGATGAGGAGGAACAAGCGCGCGGCTTCGAAATAACGGATCAGTACGTCGCGGTAGACATAAAGCTACAAAATCTTCTGAGGAACGCGCAAGCAGCATCGCCGTGGACATCCATAAACCTTCCAACCTGTGCATCATCCGCAAGTTCTAATCCGATAGCCATTAAATTACCAGATTTTCGGCTCCCTACTTTTGACGGAGGCTTAGAGAAATGGAACACGTTTCATGATACCTTTTCTTCCACAATCAATAAAAATCCTAGTCTCACGCACGTACAGAAATTCCATTACCTGCAGTCCGCCCTGCAAGGAGAAGCAGCGGATTGTTTAAACGCGTTACCTCTTAGTAATGTAAACTACAGTCAGGCTATAGCCGTCCTCAAGGAGAGTTTCGAATGTGCACGATACACAGCTTTCAGTCACTGCATGGCAATAATTGATTATCCAAGGTTAACCAAAGAATCTCCAACGGAATTAAAACGCTTAGTCCACACATTAAAACAACACATATATGCATTGAACAAATTAGGAGAATCCTACCCCGATACCAGTGCTATGCTTAACAGCCTCATCCTCTCAAAAATACCACTAAGTATCCAAAAACAATGAGAAATGACGCTGCCTAATAACGAGGTGCTTCCGTACATTCATTTACTAAACTTCCTAGAGAGATTAGCACGAAGCTCCAGACCGATCATCACGGTCAAACAAACAAGAGAATCACCGCGACAAACCACTCCGGTCCGTCAACGCGCACCATTAGGGCATGCATTTACGGTGACACAGGTTACTCCGACATGTCCCACCTGTCAAGGACCACACCCCATTTGGAGGTGTGACACCTTCAAAACCGAGTCCCTTATAATACATCTGAGTATTCATTCCGCAGCTATGACAACCTCGCCACCTCAAATTGGTGACCCCGGCGTGATTTTCAGTGAAAGAGGTGACCGTGATAGTACTCGTGAGACGTTAAACACCGCGAATTTAAGACGGTTCGAAATGACTAATACCGCCAATTCCGAACGTACGACGATCGACGGGGACAACGTAGACTCAATAAATGCACTCCTCCGTGTGCCACCGTTCTGGCCTGACGATGTTGACCTGTGGTTCACGATGCTGGAAGTGCAGTTCGAAGCTGCCCGGATCACGGGCGATCAGGAAAAATACCAGGCCGCTGTTGCATATCTCGACAAGTCGCACGTGAGATTAATCCGAGACGTATTGAACGCCCCACTGGCGCGATCGGGCGTAACGAGTTCGTCAAAAAGGAGCTCATCAAGAGATTTGGAGTGTCGGACGCCAAGAGACTCCGACAAGTAATCGTGAAGGAACAAATGGGCGATAGGACGCCATCCTAATTCTATCGGGACCTAAGAAACCTAGCCACCAACTCGTTAGCAGACGATGTCATCCTCACAGTGTGGGAAGGTCGACTTCCGTCGCAAGTGCAGAGCATCCTAGCCTCCGTACAGAGCAAAGACCCGGAAACCCGCATCCAAATCACCGATAGCATCTTCAAAGCCACCCCGAAACTAGAGCAGATCGCCGCGGCCAGCGCAGTCCGACTACCTGCAGTAACCTGGCCAGAACAGCAGAATAGGCGACTCTATGGCAGCCGCCCTCGACGCGTTAAACGAGCGATTAACGTGAATAGATGCCCGAGTAAACCAGATTCAAGCGCAAGTAGCAGAGCTAAGAATCGATGAACATCGTCGACCACGATCACAATCGCGCTCGCGTACACAATTCCGCCGCCGTTCGCGCCCCCGCGATCCGCCGCGGCAAGACGAACTATGTTACTACCACGCACAGTACCGAGAACGCGCGAAAAAGTGCACATTCCCTTGCTCTTGGAATTCGGGAAACGGGACCAGCCGTTCGTAAAAGCGGCAAACGACGACGGTTTGGCATCCCGCCGCATATTCGTAACGGACAAGAACTCGCGAATCTCCGATCTTATCGACACCGGCGCCGATATTTGCGTATACCCGCGCAACAAGTTACATGGACCCGTGAACAGAAGCGAATACGAGCTGTTCGCGGTCAACGGGATACGAATCACAACATACGGCACCGTCGCGATCAATCTAAACCTGTCCCTACGCAGAGCATTCAAATGGGACTTTACAGTAGCCGACGTCTAAACGCCCATCATCGGCATGGATTTTTTAAGTCACTACTCATCGACTCGACAACCCAAATGTCATCAAGGGGATACACCGCCACGACAGACGAAGTGTCCGTTAAGACCATCATCGGCGAATCACCATACCACCAACTCTTGGCAGAATTTCCGAACCTAACCCGTCCCCCGATTTTCGGAAAACAGACGATTCGACACTGCATGGTAAGCGAATCTTTTCAAAAATCGATCTAGTCCGCGCTTACCACCAAATTCCGATTGCGTCCGAGGACATCGAAAGAACCGCGATAACAACGCCTTTCTGAAGCAACAAACATGATGTTTGGACTTCGTAACGCCGCGCAAACATGTCAACGGTTCGTGGACGAAATCACACGTGGGCTCGATTTCGTCTACGCGTACATCGATGATTTTCTCATAGCCTCGGATGACGAAAACCAACATCGCGAACATCTGAAAATCTTGTTCAACCGTCTCAATAATTACGGCGTTGTAATAAACCCGACGAAATGCGAATTCGACGTGCACGAAATCACATTCCTCGGATACTCGGCAAACCCCGACGGAATTAAGCCGCCGCCCGAACGAGTCGAAGCGACTGTAAAATTGTCGAAGCCCGCGAACGCCAAGCAACTACGTAGGTACCTCGGTATGATAAACTTCTACCGACGTTTCATATCGGGGGCCGCAAAAACATTTAAGCCACTCAACAACGACCTGTTAAAAGGCGCGAAGAAGGGCAACGCTGTCGGAAAACAGCTTTCGCGAATCGCAACGTGCTCTCGCGGACGCCACGATGCTGGCGCATCCGATACCAGGTGCGCCTATCAGCCTCACGGTAGATGCGTCCAACTACGCAATGGGGGCAGTATTACAACAACGCGCGAATAACGAATTGCAACCGCTAGGGTTCGTGTCACGACCGGCATACTTCAAATCCGATGGACTGACGATGGAGATAAATATGTGTCGGCACTCGGCGACAATGTATATCGCTGAAGTGCCTAATGAACCATCAACATCCCAACGGTCCTTCCACCGAAGGTTCTAGAAGAAAGAGCACGTGGCAACGGTCGCGAACGCCTAGCAAATGCATGGACGGAGGGGATGTTGAGGGATGACAAAAGAAAGTAATCGGATCCGATCGAAAGTAAAAATTGTAAGAGCTTCAGTCTTGGAAAGTCACGTCTAGAGTTCGGAAGTGGATTATAAAGTGGATTGTTGTTACAAAAAAATAGTTCCTTTCTTTTTATTTTGCATCTAAAATTTCTTTTTTTATTTTGTTATTTTACGTGACATTCGCAACGAAATCTTTGACCCCCGCTCAGCAAAAATATAGCGAATACGATCGCAAACTACGCGCAATATACACCGCAGTCATACATTTTCGACACGCCTTAGAAGGCAGAAACTTCACAATATATACCGACCACAAACCTCTTACCTACGCGTTCAAACAAAAACTAGAGAAATGTTCGCCGCGACAATTCCGATATTTAGACTACATTGGACAATTCACCACTGACGTACGATACATAAAGGGGCTAGATAACAACGTAGCCGACGCTCTGTCACGCATCGGAGCGATAGGGAAGTCTGTGGATCATCAAACTCTCGCCGTCGCGCAAGAAAACGAGAACCGGTCACGTATCGGTACTTTTGCCTAAGCCACCTCACAACCGAAGTTCATTGTTTATTGTGAACAACATACAAATGTAATACTCATCTACTGGTCAATAAACGTTATAAAAAAAAAAGCATTCCTTCTCGTCCGATAACGAATGTCAAGATGAAGAAAGTACTTAAATGGGTGACCGCTTGGGAACTCCGCGTGGTGTTGACCTTTTTCTTTTTCCAATCCTTTTTACTTTCCTTAATAATCTATTTTTAATAATCTATAGTCTAAACATGGAAAAATAGAAATGTTTTAGTATTACGTGACTAATACCATATATCACTCATTATTGCACACATTTATATTTTACCGCATATTCTTTTTTCCTACATTAAAAGCAAATAAGAAAATCATTTATTTCGGCTAACACTCATACCGCACTGAATGGAATCGTTCTTGTCTGAAGGCAATTTGACAGATGGGATAGAGTTTGGGTTTTCTGATGTAAAAATTTGATTCCTCTGTGGAGCATGCTAGCAGTCCGTTTTAGAGATATTTTTTTACTTTGTTTGCTCAGTGTTGATTTATAGAGTTCGCGAATTCTTGTTTCAATTGCGATTTTATTTTGTATAGCAGGTACTTTAGGTATTCTAAGTCTTCTCTTTTGTCGTAAGAATAGTTGTATGTTAGATTGTTTAATTTGGATAGAATGTAGCTTTTGTCTCGTTGTAGTTTTTTTATTTTATTATTGATATAGGGCTCGCAAGAATTTTTTTTTTAAGTTTGGTACGGATTCTTGATGACCGGTTTGTATATGTTTTTCTATTTCGTCTATAAGTGAGTCGATTTGCCTCTTTGTTAGGTTGACATTGTTGTGGATATTTAGGTCGCACTTCTTTTCCTGCTGATTTAGTAATTTTTTCTAGTTTATTTCTTTGTACTTGCACCTGGGTTCGTCACTCTGTATTTCTAGGGATAGGAAGTTAGATGTATTTTTGTTTATCTGGAATACGAGAGCGTTATGGTCCCAATCGTAGTCTATGTTTTTGAGCGGGTTATTTGCCCGTAAATTAAGGAATTGTGATTATGTGTCTCCAAAGCATATGTCTAGGTATGAGACTCCTTTCGGGCAAGAGTCAATCCATTCTTCGTGCGTTTTTAATGATTGTTTTAGTTCGTTTAATTGTTTGTTGTTCATTTAGGGCTTTGAATATGATATTTTTGAAGTCTTCGATAAGTTTATTATGTCCAGTTGGGGTATGGTTTTAATTGGATTTCGATTTTGCATTACGCGCGGTAATAAATTTGTTTGATGTGGTTGGTTTTCTGAGACTTGGTTTCGGCTTAGTCCTTGTCGTAGGATGTCTGAGAACTTTAACTACGGGATGAATTTGCGGCTTATTTGAGCAACGCGTTTGTTTCTTATTCCTTGCATTTGTTGATATTTTTGCAAAGTTTTGGGCATCCTTTATACAACGCGAGATATCCGTAGTTTCTACAGTTAACGCAGTATACTTCGTCTTTGTTTACCGCGTTTTCTATTTTGATTTTGCTTTCGCTTGCTCCGTGCGGCTCCATGCAGTTTACATTTGTGACATTGCGTTATGTCATTTTTCTGATTTTTTCCCATTTCACCCTAAAGTAATTTAGACGGTTCATTTTTAGTAGGTTGCTCATATTGCTTTGTGCAATACATTGTTCTCTATTGATCTTTTTGTTCAGAAGCGCCAAACTTTTGTCAATTGGACGTCGGACATCTGTAGTGCTTGCAACTCTGCGAGTATCTCTGTCTCGGAGAAGCTATTGTTTAGACCCTTTAATAAGATCGTGTGGTACTTCTCTGATTTGAGTATATATGCGTAATCGTTGTCTTAGTTACAATTAGGATGTCTTTCACTTTGTTAAAGTCTGGTATATTTCGTAGGAATAGCTCGTGTTTATCTGCATGTATTCGTTTAAAGTGGAATGACTGTGTTTAGAGCCTCTTCGACGAGTTTTACCGTGTCCTTCGTGTCTTGGAGAATGATGCTTATTGGGGGCGGTTTGTCTCTATTTGTGGGGACTGTGACGTTCTTCGTTGTAGAGGCTAGTGGCCTGTCCAGGTTGTGTCTGACTTCTCGGTAGCGTTATCGCTGGAGATGGGCCCACTGCGTTGTCCATTTCGCTAGGCTGCGCCAGGGACGTTGAGGCTTTCGTTGGTTATGATATACTTCTCGGTCCATTTATTATTCTCTCTCGGACTTGTGATTTCCCTTCCTGAGGGACCGTATGCCTACTTGCTTTATTTCGTAGGTTTTCGTTCTTCTTCCTTATTATTGTGGATTCTTTTATTGTTATTATTTGCTGGTATTGCTGTGTCCGAGATAGGCTGGACTCTTGTGATTGCAATACGCTGAACCTATTTTTCGTTCGATTGCTGATAATGGGGAGCTATCTACTGAATTTATGGTTTCGTTCTTTTCGCGGTCCGCGTCTCCTGTTGTGCTTTCCTCTTTGCTTACATTTTCCTGGCTACTTTCTGCCCTGTTATTCCCGTTCACCAGGTTTGGCCGACGGTTGAGTTTCCGCGTCTTTTGCGAGCCAAAGCTTGTGTTGCCAAGAAAGTTCTTGATCCATTTTTACTATATTATTCTTTTGGTTGCACCGTTCATTCTATCTTCTTTCCTTCTCTTATTTTCTTGATGGGTTTTATAGTGAGCATTATTTATCACTTTTCGTTATTGAATATCACTGTATAAATTGACAAACTCACTAACAAGTCTTACGCATGGTATTTTTGGCCAGTGAGGTCGGACCTGCTGGAGGGTTCACAGCACTCTGACAAGAAAGTATGCATTCAGCTCGGTATGAGAGTTAGTTGAAGTAATCAATTTTGTTATTTAATATTATTGAATAAAAAATATTTACGACGTACAATTATGTAGGAGGATAAGAAAGATATGTAAAATCTTGCCTGGCTTCGTTTTCAAGAAAATGGACTGTGAAGTTAAGTAGGGGCAATTTCATAATTGATTTTCGCGAAAAGAAAGCGGAAAATATCATTTTGCATTTTCGACTTCATTTTCGACTTCATTTTCGACTTCATTTTCGACTTCATTTTCGACTTCATTTTCGACTTCATTTTCGACTTCATTTTCGCCACGCGCAGGGAATCATCGTCCATCGGTTTGTATCACAATTTTCGGCACATGTTGTATCTTTGCATTCTTTCAAACGACATTACGTATGTATAATACTTGTACATTCTCCAATTCCGAATATTGAATACATATAACATTATCGGAAAATATAAACAAAGCAATATATAAGTAAGCGTGTATACGAGAATGATACAACGTATGGTGATAATCGTTTAATGCTAAAAAGATATTTTCTCCATGTATACGACACCATAGCTTATTAACACTTAGCCAACCGCGCCCGCACAGGCTAACAACCTATACGCTGTCCACCGTGCATTTTTCCAAGTAAGGAGGACTAATATTCGCTAATACTTGAAAAACAAAGAAGTCTAAAATTTATTTAAGTGGTCTATTATATGTTGCGGTAATGATTTTGTTTAACGATTTCACATACTCTTTATACGAAATATCAAATTAAAAGTATAAAAAGATATAGGTAAAATTAAAAACATTAAAGATGACTAAAGATAAATGACACGATTTGAACGCGGAGTTAAAAATTCATAATGCATTTTAATATTTTTTTTACAGTGTGGTATTGTTCGACTATAACTTTACTTAGTCACAACTGATAGTGTAACTTTTTCATTAATTTTAAGACCACCAAATTGGCCTATTTTATTACATATTGCGCTTTATAAAAGCAGAAAAAGAGTCGCAATTAATTGGGAACAATTCCCGGTAAACAATAATTGATAACAACAACAAAAGAAAATGCGTTGCTAAAGTCAAAAAAGGAAGATCTCCCCGCGTTCAGTCACTCAACGATGTTCTTCGCAAAGGGGAGATCCGATGGTTCGGATGGCTAAGTGTTAAGAAAAGTGTAAAAACAGCCAACACCACACGGAGTTCCCAGGCGGTCAACCCATCCAAGTACTAACCGTGCCCATCGCTGCTTGACTTTCGTGATCAAACGAGAACGAGTACTTTCAACGCGGTATGAGCGTTAGCTGTAGTAATCAGTTTTGTTATTTCATGTTATCGAATAGACAAAATATTTAATAAAAACGTACGTGTATGTACGAGGATAAATGGTATTTTAGACGTGCATACAGATTTATACAATTTTTCCTGGCTTCGTTTCCCAAACAATGGATTGTGAAGTTCCGTCATGTAGGTACGCGTATACTTAAAAAGTAGCCGAGTCAAGTGGACGGAACTTCATAATTGATTTTCTGGAAAATCAGGCCCTTTCGACCTGCACCATCATAATACTCTAATTTTCTCGCCTACTTCAATTTTCAAACTATTTAGTTTCACTGGACTGCGTATAACTACCAACAGCAAAATACTAACATTCACGGACGATCAAATAAAAAAAGAAATTTGAGGTGAAAAATAAGAAAAGAAACTTTATTTTTCTCACAACAATCCACTTTACAATTTGACTTTCGATCGGATCCGATTACTTTCTTTTGTCATCCCTCAACATCCCCACCGTCCATGCATTTGCTAGGCGTTCGCGACCGTTGCCACGTGCTCTTTCTTCTAGAACCTTCGGTGGAAGGACCGTTGGGATGTTGATGGTTCATTAGGCACTTCAACGATATACATTGTCGCTGAATGGCCGCCACATCTTTATCTCCATCGTCAGTCCATCGGATTTGAAGTATGCCGGTCGTGACACCTTCGACGTAACACAAACACTCTAATCCAGAAACAGCAGTCATATTACTACCAGAGCGTATCAGAAAAATAGAAAAATGACTGCAAGATAAAAGCAAACCCCAGTCAATTAAACCACATTACATTTATAATACGAAAACGGAAACCACCTAATATCCGATTGAATGGCACGCACATAACAAACAACAAACAAAGCAAGTTAAATACTAGGGACTCCACTTAGGCTCATAACTCACACGAAAGCAACATACTAAATCAATTATAGACAAAAGACGGATAAAAAGGAGACAGATGTACTGGCAAACTAGTCGAAACTCTAAACTCAGCATAGAAAATAAATTGAAAATATCGAAAACCAGGATAATAAGGTAAATACACCAGAATCGCTTCTAGAAAATACTCAGAACAGTAGTCAACGCCCCATGGAATATCAGAAACGAGGATATACGCAAGACCTAAAAATACCAATGGTCAAAGAAGAAATCGGCAAGTACTCGAAAAAAAAAAGAAAGAAAGAAAAAAATTGTAAAGTACAAATCAAATAAATAAAAAAAAAAAAAAAAAAAAAAAAAAAAAAAAAAAAGAAAAAGAAATGGATTGCATGTTTGCCAATAAAGTAAGTATTAGTAATCAAACCGATGAAAGCATTGAATAATGCTTGTTACTTGCGAATACCGATACTTAACTCTGCTACGGTCTTCCATTCAACTAAATTATATAATAATATGAAGTTTGAAGAAGAAAGTTATCTTTGCATACAAAGATTCGTTTTTGTTTATTTTATCTTCTAACTAAGGACCGGGCAAATGTAGAAGTACGTTACTATATCCTTCATAATAACTTTCATTGCAAAGAACCGGTACATTCTATTATCGCAAACAAAATTTTGGCATTAGTGAAATTTTTACAAACTCTTATTTTCTCTTTGAAATGTTCCAATGTATTTATAACACTCTCTGCTATTTTTGTTGCAGCTTTCCTACGCGGGCCATATTACCGTCTTATAATATAATTTTATATCAGTGTTTTTCTCAAATATGTCGGTTTCAAGAGTCGGATAAAATTTTGCTCTATACGTTCAAAAGAATACAGAAGTTCTTCGAGAAAGAAAGAAAGTAGAGCAGTAAGAACAAAGAGACCCGGAGACCGCAGCAGGGTTAAAAAGAACATGAATTTAATTTCTAAATATTTTGGATTCTTGCATCCTGATATTAACCTTCTCCTTAATCTATTTTCATCGTTAAGAAACATTTGAAACACTATTTACAATACAAAGATAAAATACTTTATTTTATATACCACATTGTGAAAATAAAGATAGTTTATTTTTTACTACATATTCAAAATATTTTATTCGTACTGTAGACCAACAACTACTTAAAATAGTATTTAAAAGGAATATTCAGAAATAGAAATAACTTTTAATTATATAAATATCTAACTCATCGGTTTCATCAGTCTCTGTAAAATACTATTTCCAATCAATTTTACAGTCTCTCACACCAGTAGTGACAAATTTAACCGTTAAAATGAAAAAAGTATCGTAATCAATATTGAAGTAGTCGAGTAATAATGATCTTTCAATGTTTCGAAAATCATATAGAGTAAATAGAAAAATAATTATTTGCTGATAATATTGCTGATAAAATTTACGAGGGAGAGTAGTAATGACTCAATGCGCGAAGAACAATTGACGAAGTTAAAACTCGGAAAAAAAAAAAAATAACAAACAATGAGAAAGTTTCAAATTGTTTTCGACGATTAAGACGAAATTTAGGAATACTTACTGCGGACGATTATGCGATACGAAGCAACTGAAGCGAATGCCGCGACGCGATGTACGACGGAACGAATGCGACTGAATTATCGTACGACGATACGAATGAGTAACGATACACACGCGCGTGTCGATGCTGCTCGCATTTGAAAGACTCCCGCACGAGACGGTTTACTAATCGTTCGCTCACTAAAATGATACTTACCTTCGCGTATGCTTCGAGATACTGTTCACAATTGAAGATTTCGCACTGGACTGTCCACTGATCGTCACGCCTGATGGAACGACTCTGTCTCCACCAACGCTTGCAGCCATGTCCACGAATGCTTCAAGATATTGACTCATCGACGAAGCTAGCACAGAAAAGTATCACTGGTTGTTACGACTCACGAAATGATTTCACCTGCACGAGCGCTTGAAGAGCGCTAAGAGATTGAAACGGTTCTTTAGTCCACGTTTAGCGATTCGAACGCACGGAAACTGACTCGCTGCTACATGTACACGATTGAACGACTCGAACGAGACTGCCGATACCGTCGTTAGGCTCCAACAACGCTGGAAAACGGAGGACCTCAAATACGCACGCTGATTGGTTTTCAAGAAAATCGTCACGCGGCATATTCGCCAGCAAGATGGCGTTTACTGCGTGCATACGTTCCAAGTGCGGGGGAGAATCCTTCGTTGAAAGAGCGTTACCTGGATGAATGCGAGGCATCGATGTAATTAGGTAAGCGTTAAAATCCCTCAATTATCCTTACAAGAAACTCGTAGCATAGGAAATAAGAAATACTGCTAGGAACGTTGAAGGGAATCGTTTTAGCTATTGGAGTACCCTTCTAAAATAGCGCCTTGACTGCGAAGGCGAGCTACAACGAGCTACAACGAGCTACAACGAGCTACATACTATCCGAAATAAACAATCTAAAGTACAACTATTCTTACGATAAAAAGAGAAGATAGGCAAATAAAATAAAAAAAAAAAAAAAAAAAAAAAGAAAAAAATATGTCTAAAAAGACTCAGCTAGCATGTTCCCACAGACAAATCAAATTTTTAGGTAAAAAGAATCTAACTGTATCCCTTCTTTCAAACTGCCTCCAGAGAAAGCTCCCCTCCTCCAAGATGCAGGTATAGCGATACAGAACATCAATAAAAACATGGAGTCTAGTTATTTCATGACATGTAAAACAACGGAAAAACTATAGGTTATCGGCACTCACTTTTCCAAAACACACACACACACACACACACACACACACACACACACACACACACACACACAACGATCACCTGGGTCGAGAATAATTAAACAGAATTGTTATCTCCGAAACAAATAAACTGAAAAATAAAATAGAGCGAGACATATCGCTAAATAAGACAGTCTTCATATTCTCCAATGAAAACACCTCGGATAACCTCAAACAACCAGACACAGAAATAAACTACTTTACAAATTATAACCATCTAAAAATCATTGCCTCTAAATTAAACAATAAAAAATCATCCGCTTTCGACGACGTCCCGAACATTTTGCTCAAACGGTTAACCAACAAAATAAAATGATATTACACAGTGCTCTTTAATAATATTAGCAGCCATCACAAAAGAAAAGAAAATAAAGACCGCTTCTCACACTCAAACCTGCGATATATAAGTCTCCTTTTGAACAAAAAATAACGTAATCCTAAAAAAAGAAAAATCAATTCGGCTCCCTTAACAAACAATTTTTAATAATCTATAATCGAAGCATCGAGAAAGAGAAATGTTTTGGTATTACGCGACCATTATCATGCATCGTATCATTCTCATTTTGGCACACACCTATGTTCCTTTAAACATTCTATTTTTTGACCATGGAAAACAAATAAGAAAACTATTGATTTCAGCCAACGCTCATACCGCGCTGAGTGCACTCGTTCTCGTCCGATCACGAAAGTTAAGCAGCGCCGGGCACGGATAGTACTTGGATGGGTGACCGCCTGGGAACTCCGTGTGGTGTTGGCTTTTTCTTTTTATTTTCCCAATATTTTTTACTTTTCATGACAATGCGTTTTTAATAATCTATAATCGAAGCATCGAGAAAGAGAAATGTTTTGGTATTACGCGACCATTATCATGCATCGTATCATTCTCATTTTGGCACACACCTATGTTCCTTTAAACATTCTATTTTTTGACCATGGAAAACAAATAAGAAAACTATTGATTTCAGCCAACGCTCATACCGCGCTGAGTGCACTCGTTCTCGTCCGATCACGAAAGTTAAGCAGCGCCGGGCACGGATAGTACTTGGATGGGTGACCGCCTGGGAACTCCGTGTGGTGTTGGCTTTTTCTTTTTATTTTCCCAATATTTTTTACTTTTCATGACAATGCGTTTTTAATAATCTATAATCGAAGCATCGAGAAAGGGAAATGTTTTGGTCGAACTCTTACAGCTCAGCAAACCGGAAAACTACTATATAATAGCAGGCGACTTTAACGCAAAACATACAAGCTGGAAAAACGAAGTAAACAACACGAGAGGCAACTTCATTAGAAACTGGCTAGACAATAAAAGCATTCACTTCAAAACAATCTTATACAGCTCCGAGCTACCCTCTTACCCAAAAGGAGGCTCATACCTGGACATATGCTTAGCAGATGCGCGACTAAAATTTCAAAACCTACGTCCTTAAAACCTTAGCCTATGACAGTGACCATAACGCCCTAGTATTTCACATAAAAAAGAATTCATCGGACCTCCTAACACTGGAAACACAGACCGAGGCACCCAGGTACAATTACAAAAAGACAGACTGGAAAAAATTCCAAAACATACTGGAAGATCTACAACAACGTCAACCTAACAAACAATCAAATCGACTCATTCATGGACGAAATAGAAAAACATACACAAATCGCTCTCCAAAATTCCGTGCCAAACATAAAACAAAAAAATTCATGCCAGCCCTATATCAACAATAAAATAAAAGAACTACAACGAGACAAAAGCTACATACTCTCCAAAATAAACAATATAAAATTCAACTATTCTTACGACAAAAGAGAAGGATTAGAATTTCTAAAGTACCTTCTATACAAAATAAAAGCACATCTGAAACAAGAATTGGCTAACTCTATAAACCATTACTGGACAAACGAAATAAGAAACATCTCAAAAAACGACTCAGCCAACATGTTCACACAAATAAATCAAATCTTCAGACCAAAAGGACAAAACCCCATCCCACCTCTCAAATTGCCTCCAAAGAAATCCTCCGTCATCCAAGAAGCAGGTATAACGTTACACAACATCGACAAAGACACCGAAGATAACTTCATAATAACTAAAACAACAGAAAAACTTGACATTATCGGCACCCACGTTTCCAAGACACACACACACACAAAACGAACACATGGGCCGTGAACAACTAAACAGAATTATCATCGCCGAAACAAACAAACTGAAAAATGAAATGGAACAAGAAAGACATAACGCTAAACAAAACAGTCAGCACATTCTCAAACGAAAACACCGCAGACAATCCCAAACAACCGGAACCAGAAATAGACTCTACTTCACAAACTACAATCAACTAAACAAAATCTTCTCCAAACTAAACAACAAAAAATCCTCCGGCTTCGACGGCGTCCCAAACATCTTACTCAAGCGCCTACCGAACAAAATAAAATGGTACTAGACAGTACTCTTCAACAACGCACTGAACAACACATATTTCCCCAAAAAAAATGGAAAAAAGCCAAACTGATAGCTATAACAAAAAAAAAAAAAAAAAAAAAAGAAAAAGATAAAGACGGCTCATCACCCGCAAACCTACGACCCATAAGTCTCCTCCCCAACATAAGCAAAGTATTTGAAATAATCATAAACAACCCCCTCACCTCCTTCTGCTAAAAAAATGACATAATCCCAGAAAATCAATTTGGCTTCCGACACAAACACTCCACAATTCACGCAATAAACAAACTTTTACGTCGGACATCTGCTGGGCGCTAAACGCAAAACAACGAGTAGCCGCCTGCTTAATAGACCTCGAAAAAGCTTTCGACACAGTCTGGATCCCAGCTCTCGTATACAAATTGATCAAGAAAAACTTTCCTAAACACCTGATTAAAATAGTCTGGGACATGATCACAAGCAGAACATTCGTAATGACCGAAGGTTCACACACATCAAGCAAAGAATTGTCCATAAAAAACGGTCTGCAACAAGGTACAGTAAATTCCCCGTTACTTTTCAGTATTTACAATAGTGGCTTACTAAACCTCTTTAATCTCAATACATCCACCCATAAACGCTCCATAGCCTTCGCAGATGACCTAATCATCTACGTAACAGGCCGCAAAACCAAAACAATAAAAATGGGAACTGCAAGAACTTTTTGAGAAAATTAACGATTGTTACAACACATGGAAACTAAAAACCAACACAAGCAAATGCGAAACCATACTGTTTAGACCCAAGTCAAGCGAAATCGGTCCAATAGGAAGGGAACACTGCAGAAAATTTCAGCTAAGGGAAAAAGCAAACGAAGGGGAGCTCATACCGCATAAAAACTGCGTAAAATACCTAGGTATAAACATAGACGATAAATTAAACTATAAGCAGCACATCCAAAGCCAGTAAAGCATTCTGGAGAACAAAAAGATTATTCTACTCCAAACATCTCAACAGTCAAGTAAAAATCCTGTGCTATCATGCACTATCAGATGCTATCAGACCGATGATAACCTACGGCTGCCCAATCTGGTACAACATATCAGCCTCCCAAATGGAAAAAATTCGCAGATTCGAAAGAAAATGCATCAGAGCTTGCATTGAGTACTTACAGATCCGAACACAGCGGATTCAAAAAATATGTGAAAAACAAAACAGTCTATGACCTAGCCAACATTCACCGCATAGACTGTCACATCTTAAAATTAATAAGAAACCACTTCGCGCAAGCTGCAAAGATACAAGATAATAGAATTTCTAGTGCGTGTATAGCCTAAACATGGAAACTTTGCGGAAACTGGAAAAATTCATGGAATTGGAAACCTTGTACTTTTATAATGAATGTTCTAAAAACATTTCAATATTTAACTGTGAAATCTAGAAAACGGTTGTTCTTGCAATATCTGTGGATTAATCCGTAAATGTTTAATTTAATCTGTAAAGTGAAATTTTTATCTGTAAAACCTATAAAACGGTTGTTCTTAGAACATCTGATATTTAATTCTTTAGATTTACGAAATGGATATTAGTAAAATATTGGAAATATGACGACGTTAAGAATATTCGTAGGACTTTCGGGAGAGATGTTCCGAGAATTTCAGTTATTAAGAAAATTTAAGTTTCAAGAACATCTGTAAGACTTAAGATGTGGACGTTGCTAGGACATGCAAAACTTAAGTCTCGCGAACATCTTGGGAATGTTCACAATGGATATAGGATGTTCGGATATAAACTTGACATATTACTACCAGAGCGTATCAGAAAAATAGAAAAATGACTGCAAGATAAAAGCAAACCCCAGTCAATTTAACCACATTACATTTACAATACGAAAACGGAAACCACCTAATATCCGATTGAATGGCACGCACATAACAAACAACAAACAAAGCAAGTTAAATACTAGGGACTCCACTTAGGCTCATAACTCACATGAAAGCAACAGACTAAATCAGTTATAGATAAAATAAAAAAAGAAGAAAAAAGAAAAAAAAAAAGAAGACAGATGTACTGGCTAACTAGTCGAAACTCTAAACTCAGCATAGAAAATAAATTGAAAATATCGAAAACCAGGATAATAAGGTAAATAAAACAGAATCGCTTCTAGAAAATACTCAGAACAGTAGTGAACGCCCCATGGAATATTATGGGGCGAGGATATACGCAAGACATAAAAATACCAATGGTCAAAGAAGAAATCGGCAAGTACTTAAAAAAAATACAACTAAAGAACGGCAACACATCCAAACTCATAGAAAGAAGACCGAAAAGAAAACACCCCACTGATCTCGCTACAGAAATAAAATAGTCAAACTCGAAGATGGTATATCCTGCTAGGGGTAGCCATCCACGTGTTATTTTACCAATAAAGCATCACCCTGTATATGATATAGTGTATGTATATAGGATTTCTGAAAATATAACTTATATGTAAGTTATTATTACAAAAATCTTTTTCTATCAACTGAAAATTTCTTATTATTGCAGTTTTCCAATCGAAGACAATTTAGTATTGATCTACAGCCAAATAATGCTAGAACAACATCTGATGAATCCTATCAACAAATTTAACTTAGCGCTGACAAAAATTGCAGAATCATTATTAAACGCAGCATTGTACTGTCACCACAAAATTTCAACAACATTCCTACCAACAGCAGCCAAATTTCATTACGTATTTAATCTACGTGATCTCTGAAACATCTTTCAAGTAAAATTCATTTCAACAAAGCAAGTAATTAAAATGACAAAAGCTTAATTAAAATTAATATGCTTTTTTGCGTAAAGTGTTTGCAAACTGGTGGCGGTATCTCCGAGTAAATGAAAATTAAAGACTCATCGAACATGTGTGTACTTGACTACGTCGTAAACTGGGTGGGTGGATGCGAATCGCGTTTATTTGATATAAAAAGGGTTTACTCTTTCTTTAAGGTTTGCACACGGTGAGACTGATCCGACTGGAAATCATTTGATCAGATTGTACGTTCACGAAGCAACAAATTCTACCAAATGTCCAAATTGGACAAATTCTGAATGTAAAGAATTAAATAAAAAAAAAAAAAAAACGAAGCAACAAGAGTGTATTCGGATAAGTTAATCAGTGCTGAAGATGAGAAATAGCCTTTCAGCAATTGCTGAAGGAGTCGCTTCGCAAAGATATTTCTGTAAGTTTAAAAAAGTCAGTAGTCAGGCTATAATTATTATAAGTAAAAGAGAAGTAAATAGGTCGTATAGGTTGTTACGTATATTCTTAATTTAATTTTTGATAACGATAAATTTAATAATATCATTTATTATCGCAGGAAATGGACGAAAATATTGTGTTTGCTGGACCAACATATATACAATGTATTGTCATTTTGCGGAAGGAATCGGTGAACCAAACTATATGCCAATAAAAGATTGGCAACAATTGACGAAGTTACTGGATGAAGCTCTGGTTAATTATAACGAACTGGTAATAAGAATTTATATTTAATATATAAATTATATAATATATTATATAAAAAAATATAAATAATATTCAATAATATTCAGTTTTGTCAAATGTTAGAATAAAGCAAATCATAGTCATTGTAAAAATAAACATTCGAAATTATGACAAACAAAATAATGTCACGTTCAGATGAGAAAGACAGTTTCTTATTCCGTTTGCTACAAGGTTCAATTAATATAGGTTAAATTTAGATCTTTTCTTATCGATAATATAAAACATACTTGCTAATTTCGACATATAGATTACACGCTATACATAAACAATATTTACATACGATATTTCGGTACACGAAACATTGTTTTCCACGCAACTTTTTTTTGCTTGCACTCTTCGATTGTAAAAATAGATAACATAAGAACTTGTTTTATATTGTATATAGCAGTACTATTAAAATTTAATGTCTTAATATTAATTTCTAATTCGTGAGTAAGAACCGTGAGTAAGAATTCGTGAGTAAATAAAACACATTTTTATCTGCAGTTCAAATATATGTTTCTTGAATTGAAAATTAATTGATAAAACAAGTTGATAAAACAAAAGCTATATTTATTCTGATTGGAATATTCGAATTTTTTATATATGTTACTATTTCTTTTTTCTAATCGAATATATATTTTTTTACCCCCGAGTAGGTAGCGGCAATGAATGAATGTTTTATTCGAAGATGCTATGTACCAGGTTTTGTCAAATAAGTCGTATTCTGCAGTCACCAAGTCAAATCTCTTTCTAACCTTGCGTCTTTCATCGCAGGCTTAGAGGCACTTCTGCAATAATTATTTATAAAATTCCCATAACACCATGCAATTCTAACTTCCTTATCCTTATCTTTAAGAAGAGTTGAGTACCTGTGCGAATTTTCTATAAAAATCACCACACCCTTTCAGACACGAAAAGGTGAAGCATTTACCTATTATGAAAGAAATGTAAAAAGTGAACAATTAACAAAGTAATAGAACAATAAAGGCAATTATACGTCTAGAAAATTTCAACGAGCTAAAAATATATTATCAAGATCAAAATTCTAAACAACGTTCTTCTATACACATAATCGCCGCTCAGTCTTCGTTTCCGAGATATTTAGAAAACATTTCAATTAAATCTAGTTTTCGTTACATTTCATTCTGGCACATGGGTGGTCATAGTTTTACACATCCCGACCTAAATTTGACTTATTGATGCTAATTATCCTCGATATAAGTAGAAAAAGATAAATCAATGAGTTATAGGTTAGATTTAGATTAATATTCGGCCGTGCTGCTGAAGGCCGTGAGGCTACTGGTAACGCTACTATGACTTAATTCTTATTTCATGCGATTTTTTAAGTGTATTTTCGGTGAATTTCTGCTATTTGAAGAATGTGACATAGATGGAGAATAAAAATTAACTGTGAACTTTCATGGATCAAATTTTTTTTAATTAGTTTCAAATTAATATCTACACGTACACATAACGTGTAAGCAATCTCTTTGCATAAAAATTAATCAAAGTCCTTGACATTTTAGGTGTTTCAGATACAATTACGAACAGGTTATTCGATGACTGATTTAAGAGGCGATTTATTTAAGATTTATATTTGAAATCTGGATTGAAAGGAATCGGAATAACTTTCGTGATGATGACTATCGCCGATGAAAAATTTCTGGTACATATAAACGATATGCTCGATTTTGGCGAAATCTCCGAATTATTCGCCGATGATGATTATATGTAAACAAAATACTTTCAATGCAATATTTGGATCGCGATCTATTCCTGTTATGCAAATTATTTTTTCTTCGCGGTAATGACACTTATAACTATAACTATTATGCATTGGCAATCAATCTTACAAAATTTCGTTACGGCGCACTCCTTTGTACAAAAATATAATTTTATATTTATGCTCTTTCCATATAGTTCATTATGAATTATATATAACATATAAAAAGACAATCAAATATTTTCCGTATTAACTTTTGCATAACTGAGTATATCGACCCCATAAAAAGTTCAACCATTTTAGAATTCAACAATTCTTTGTCCTTGAATTTCAAGGTCAGATTTTTTTATTCCATTGTATAGTATTCGTCACGAGGGACAGATCGTGCGTGTGTGCGTGCGTTCTGTTTCTTCTTTTCATAGTTCCTTTTAATTGGTTAATTATATATACAATATATATATATATATATATATATATATAATCGTGATTTACAACTAGCAGGTCATGCCATCTCTAATAACAAGGGATACCTTTAAAAAACGGAAAAATGACGGGAACAATGTCATTTGTTCAAAATATAGAAGAGTATACTTGCTTACATAATTATGTTCTATCTGAAAATGCAAGAAAAGATATAACAGAGAAGTCATAGCGTGAATTAGCAAATAAGATAAAATGGCCCGGTGAATGATATAGTTTCTTATTATTAGTTTTTAACAGAATAACTCCGTTGTCCGTTGTCACAAAGATCTTTGCATTGATTCTTATTATATTTCCATATAGGTTAGGCATATTATTATATATTGATTGTTTACTTGTTTCAAGTTTTACTATATTTATATATATTTGCTTATTAAAATTCTTTCATCAGGACTGACATGTTCGCGCATATTGGTATTTTCTTTTTGAATCAATCATCCAACAAATTGCATTAAATTTTGATATATATTCTCACTAACGCTGTGCATTGTTTTCTGAGCCTACTTTTGTAATGTCAATCTCTTCATTTTCGTAACTTTCATTCACAAAATGAAAGTGAACTTCAATGTACTTAGACAATTTTTTAGACAAAGCGGACAATGTCATTTTACATTTTCCACTTCATTTTCGCCACGCGCAGGGAATCATCGTCCATCGGTTTGTATCACAATTTTCGGCACATGTTGTATCTTTGCATTCTTTCAAACGACATTACGTATGTATAATACTTGTACATTCTCCAATTCCGAATATTGAATACATATAACATTATCGGAAAATATAAACAAAGCAATATATAAGTAAGCGTGTATACGAGAATGATACAACGTATGGTGATAATCGTTTAATGCTAAAAAGATATTTTCTCCATGTATACGACACCATAGCTTATTAACACTTAGCCAACCGCGCCCGCACAGGCTAACAACCTATACGCTGTCCACCGTGCATTTTTCCAAGTAAGGAGGACTAATATTCGCTAATACTTGAAAAACAAAGAAGTCTAAAATTTATTTAAGTGGTCTATTATATGTTGCGGTAATGATTTTGTTTAACGATTTCACATACTCTTTATACGAAATATCAAATTAAAAGTATAAAAAGATATAGGTAAAATTAAAAACATTAAAGATGACTAAAGATAAATGACACGATTTGAACGCGGAGTTAAAAATTCATAATGCATTTTAATATTTTTTTTACAGTGTGGTATTGTTCGACTATAACTTTACTTAGTCACAACTGATAGTGTAACTTTTTCATTAATTTTAAGACCACCAAATTGGCCTATTTTATTACATATTGCGCTTTATAAAAGCAGAAAAAGAGTCGCAATTAATTGGGAACAATTCCCGGTAAACAATAATTGATAACAACAACAAAAGAAAATGCGTTGCTAAAGTCAAAAAAGGAAGATCTCCCCGCGTTCAGTCACTCAACGATGTTCTTCGCAAAGGGGAGATCCGATGGTTCGGATGGCTAAGTGTTAAGAAAAGTGTAAAAACAGCCAACACCACACGGAGTTCCCAGGCGGTCAACCCATCCAAGTACTAACCGTGCCCATCGCTGCTTGACTTTCGTGATCAAACGAGAACGAGTACTTTCAACGCGGTATGAGCGTTAGCTGTAGTAATCAGTTTTGTTATTTCATGTTATCGAATAGACAAAATATTTAATAAAAACGTACGTGTATGTACGAGGATAAATGGTATTTTAGACGTGCATACAGATTTATACAATTTTTCCTGGCTTCGTTTCCCAAACAATGGATTGTGAAGTTCCGTCATGTAGGTACGCGTATACTTAAAAAGTAGCCGAGTCAAGTGGACGGAACTTCATAATTGATTTTCTGGAAAATCAGGCCCTTTCGACCTGCACCATCATAATACTCTAATTTTCTCGCCTACTTCAATTTTCAAACTATTTAGTTTCACTGGACTGCGTATAACTACCAACAGCAAAATACTAACATTCACGGACGATCAAATAAAAAAAGAAATTTGAGGTGAAAAATAAGAAAAGAAACTTTATTTTTCTCACAACAATCCACTTTACAATTTGACTTTCGATCGGATCCGATTACTTTCTTTTGTCATCCCTCAACATCCCCACCGTCCATGCATTTGCTAGGCGTTCGCGACCGTTGCCACGTGCTCTTTCTTCTAGAACCTTCGGTGGAAGGACCGTTGGGATGTTGATGGTTCATTAGGCACTTCAACGATATACATTGTCGCTGAATGGCCGCCACATCTTTATCTCCATCGTCAGTCCATCGGATTTGAAGTATGCCGGTCGTGACACCTTCGACGTAACACAAACACTCTAATCCAGAAACAGCAGTCATATTACTACCAGAGCGTATCAGAAAAATAGAAAAATGACTGCAAGATAAAAGCAAACCCCAGTCAATTAAACCACATTACATTTATAATACGAAAACGGAAACCACCTAATATCCGATTGAATGGCACGCACATAACAAACAACAAACAAAGCAAGTTAAATACTAGGGACTCCACTTAGGCTCATAACTCACACGAAAGCAACATACTAAATCAATTATAGACAAAAGACGGATAAAAAGGAGACAGATGTACTGGCAAACTAGTCGAAACTCTAAACTCAGCATAGAAAATAAATTGAAAATATCGAAAACCAGGATAATAAGGTAAATACACCAGAATCGCTTCTAGAAAATACTCAGAACAGTAGTCAACGCCCCATGGAATATCAGAAACGAGGATATACGCAAGACCTAAAAATACCAATGGTCAAAGAAGAAATCGGCAAGTACTCGAAAAAAAAAAGAAAGAAAGAAAAAAATTGTAAAGTACAAATCAAATAAATAAAAAAAAAAAAAAAAAAAAAAAAAAAAAAAAAAAGAAAAAGAAATGGATTGCATGTTTGCCAATAAAGTAAGTATTAGTAATCAAACCGATGAAAGCATTGAATAATGCTTGTTACTTGCGAATACCGATACTTAACTCTGCTACGGTCTTCCATTCAACTAAATTATATAATAATATGAAGTTTGAAGAAGAAAGTTATCTTTGCATACAAAGATTCGTTTTTGTTTATTTTATCTTCTAACTAAGGACCGGGCAAATGTAGAAGTACGTTACTATATCCTTCATAATAACTTTCATTGCAAAGAACCGGTACATTCTATTATCGCAAACAAAATTTTGGCATTAGTGAAATTTTTACAAACTCTTATTTTCTCTTTGAAATGTTCCAATGTATTTATAACACTCTCTGCTATTTTTGTTGCAGCTTTCCTACGCGGGCCATATTACCGTCTTATAATATAATTTTGTATCAGTGTTTTTCTCAAATATGTCGGTTTCAAGAGTCGGATAAAATTTTGCTCTATACGTTCAAAAGAATACAGAAGTTCTTCGAGAAAGAAAGAAAGTAGAGCAGTAAGAACAAAGAGACCCGGAGACCGCAGCAGGGTTAAAAAGAACATGAATTTAATTTCTAAATATTTTGGATTCTTGCATCCTGATATTAACCTTCTCCTTAATCTATTTTCATCGTTAAGAAACATTTGAAACACTATTTACAATACAAAGATAAAATACTTTATTTTATATACCACATTGTGAAAATAAAGATAGTTTATTTTTTACTACATATTCAAAATATTTTATTCGTACTGTAGACCAACAACTACTTAAAATAGTATTTAAAAGGAATATTCAGAAATAGAAATAACTTTTAATTATATAAATATCTAACTCATCGGTTTCATCAGTCTCTGTAAAATACTATTTCCAATCAATTTTACAGTCTCTCACACCAGTAGTGACAAATTTAACCGTTAAAATGAAAAAAGTATCGTAATCAATATTGAAGTAGTCGAGTAATAATGATCTTTCAATGTTTCGAAAATCATATAGAGTAAATAGAAAAATAATTATTTGCTGATAATATTGCTGATAAAATTTACGAGGGAGAGTAGTAATGACTCAATGCGCGAAGAACAATTGACGAAGTTAAAACTCGGAAAAAAAAAAAAATAACAAACAATGAGAAAGTTTCAAATTGTTTTCGACGATTAAGACGAAATTTAGGAATACTTACTGCGGACGATTATGCGATACGAAGCAACTGAAGCGAATGCCGCGACGCGATGTACGACGGAACGAATGCGACTGAATTATCGTACGACGATACGAATGAGTAACGATACACACGCGCGTGTCGATGCTGCTCGCATTTGAAAGACTCCCGCACGAGACGGTTTACTAATCGTTCGCTCACTAAAATGATACTTACCTTCGCGTATGCTTCGAGATACTGTTCACAATTGAAGATTTCGCACTGGACTGTCCACTGATCGTCACGCCTGATGGAACGACTCTGTCTCCACCAACGCTTGCAGCCATGTCCACGAATGCTTCAAGATATTGACTCATCGACGAAGCTAGCACAGAAAAGTATCACTGGTTGTTACGACTCACGAAATGATTTCACCTGCACGAGCGCTTGAAGAGCGCTAAGAGATTGAAACGGTTCTTTAGTCCACGTTTAGCGATTCGAACGCACGGAAACTGACTCGCTGCTACATGTACACGATTGAACGACTCGAACGAGACTGCCGATACCGTCGTTAGGCTCCAACAACGCTGGAAAACGGAGGACCTCAAATACGCACGCTGATTGGTTTTCAAGAAAATCGTCACGCGGCATATTCGCCAGCAAGATGGCGTTTACTGCGTGCATACGTTCCAAGTGCGGGGGAGAATCCTTCGTTGAAAGAGCGTTACCTGGATGAATGCGAGGCATCGATGTAATTAGGTAAGCGTTAAAATCCCTCAATTATCCTTACAAGAAACTCGTAGCATAGGAAATAAGAAATACTGCTAGGAACGTTGAAGGGAATCGTTTTAGCTATTGGAGTACCCTTCTAAAATAGCGCCTTGACTGCGAAGGCGAGCTACAACGAGCTACAACGAGCTACAACGAGCTACATACTATCCGAAATAAACAATCTAAAGTACAACTATTCTTACGATAAAAAGAGAAGATAGGCAAATAAAATAAAAAAAAAAAAAAAAAAAAAAAGAAAAAAATATGTCTAAAAAGACTCAGCTAGCATGTTCCCACAGACAAATCAAATTTTTAGGTAAAAAGAATCTAACTGTATCCCTTCTTTCAAACTGCCTCCAGAGAAAGCTCCCCTCCTCCAAGATGCAGGTATAGCGATACAGAACATCAATAAAAACATGGAGTCTAGTTATTTCATGACATGTAAAACAACGGAAAAACTATAGGTTATCGGCACTCACTTTTCCAAAACACACACACACACACACACACACACACACACAACGATCACCTGGGTCGAGAATAATTAAACAGAATTGTTATCTCCGAAACAAATAAACTGAAAAATAAAATAGAGCGAGACATATCGCTAAATAAGACAGTCTTCATATTCTCCAATGAAAACACCTCGGATAACCTCAAACAACCAGACACAGAAATAAACTACTTTACAAATTATAACCATCTAAAAATCATTGCCTCTAAATTAAACAATAAAAAATCATCCGCTTTCGACGACGTCCCGAACATTTTGCTCAAACGGTTAACCAACAAAATAAAATGATATTACACAGTGCTCTTTAATAATATTAGCAGCCATCACAAAAGAAAAGAAAATAAAGACCGCTTCTCACACTCAAACCTGCGATATATAAGTCTCCTTTTGAACAAAAAATAACGTAATCCTAAAAAAAGAAAAATCAATTCGGCTCCCTTAACAAACAATTTTTAATAATCTATAATCGAAGCATCGAGAAAGAGAAATGTTTTGGTATTACGCGACCATTATCATGCATCGTATCATTCTCATTTTGGCACACACCTATGTTCCTTTAAACATTCTATTTTTTGACCATGGAAAACAAATAAGAAAACTATTGATTTCAGCCAACGCTCATACCGCGCTGAGTGCACTCGTTCTCGTCCGATCACGAAAGTTAAGCAGCGCCGGGCACGGATAGTACTTGGATGGGTGACCGCCTGGGAACTCCGTGTGGTGTTGGCTTTTTCTTTTTATTTTCCCAATATTTTTTACTTTTCATGACAATGCGTTTTTAATAATCTATAATCGAAGCATCGAGAAAGGGAAATGTTTTGGTCGAACTCTTACAGCTCAGCAAACCGGAAAACTACTATATAATAGCAGGCGACTTTAACGCAAAACATACAAGCTGGAAAAACGAAGTAAACAACACGAGAGGCAACTTCATTAGAAACTGGCTAGACAATAAAAGCATTCACTTCAAAACAATCTTATACAGCTCCGAGCTACCCTCTTACCCAAAAGGAGGCTCATACCTGGACATATGCTTAGCAGATGCGCGACTAAAATTTCAAAACCTACGTCCTTAAAACCTTAGCCTATGACAGTGACCATAACGCCCTAGTATTTCACATAAAAAAGAATTCATCGGACCTCCTAACACTGGAAACACAGACCGAGGCACCCAGGTACAATTACAAAAAGACAGACTGGAAAAAATTCCAAAACATACTGGAAGATCTACAACAACGTCAACCTAACAAACAATCAAATCGACTCATTCATGGACGAAATAGAAAAACATACACAAATCGCTCTCCAAAATTCCGTGCCAAACATAAAACAAAAAAATTCATGCCAGCCCTATATCAACAATAAAATAAAAGAACTACAACGAGACAAAAGCTACATACTCTCCAAAATAAACAATATAAAATTCAACTATTCTTACGACAAAAGAGAAGGATTAGAATTTCTAAAGTACCTTCTATACAAAATAAAAGCACATCTGAAACAAGAATTGGCTAACTCTATAAACCATTACTGGACAAACGAAATAAGAAACATCTCAAAAAACGACTCAGCCAACATGTTCACACAAATAAATCAAATCTTCAGACCAAAAGGACAAAACCCCATCCCACCTCTCAAATTGCCTCCAAAGAAATCCTCCGTCATCCAAGAAGCAGGTATAACGTTACACAACATCGACAAAGACACCGAAGATAACTTCATAATAACTAAAACAACAGAAAAACTTGACATTATCGGCACCCACGTTTCCAAGACACACACACACACAAAACGAACACATGGGCCGTGAACAACTAAACAGAATTATCATCGCCGAAACAAACAAACTGAAAAATGAAATGGAACAAGAAAGACATAACGCTAAACAAAACAGTCAGCACATTCTCAAACGAAAACACCGCAGACAATCCCAAACAACCGGAACCAGAAATAGACTCTACTTCACAAACTACAATCAACTAAACAAAATCTTCTCCAAACTAAACAACAAAAAATCCTCCGGCTTCGACGGCGTCCCAAACATCTTACTCAAGCGCCTACCGAACAAAATAAAATGGTACTAGACAGTACTCTTCAACAACGCACTGAACAACACATATTTCCCCAAAAAAAATGGAAAAAAGCCAAACTGATAGCTATAACAAAAAAAAAAAAAAAAAAAAAGAAAAAGATAAAGACGGCTCATCACCCGCAAACCTACGACCCATAAGTCTCCTCCCCAACATAAGCAAAGTATTTGAAATAATCATAAACAACCCCCTCACCTCCTTCTGCTAAAAAAATGACATAATCCCAGAAAATCAATTTGGCTTCCGACACAAACACTCCACAATTCACGCAATAAACAAACTTTTACGTCGGACATCTGCTGGGCGCTAAACGCAAAACAACGAGTAGCCGCCTGCTTAATAGACCTCGAAAAAGCTTTCGACACAGTCTGGATCCCAGCTCTCGTATACAAATTGATCAAGAAAAACTTTCCTAAACACCTGATTAAAATAGTCTGGGACATGATCACAAGCAGAACATTCGTAATGACCGAAGGTTCACACACATCAAGCAAAGAATTGTCCATAAAAAACGGTCTGCAACAAGGTACAGTAAATTCCCCGTTACTTTTCAGTATTTACAATAGTGGCTTACTAAACCTCTTTAATCTCAATACATCCACCCATAAACGCTCCATAGCCTTCGCAGATGACCTAATCATCTACGTAACAGGCCGCAAAACCAAAACAATAAAAATGGGAACTGCAAGAACTTTTTGAGAAAATTAACGATTGTTACAACACATGGAAACTAAAAACCAACACAAGCAAATGCGAAACCATACTGTTTAGACCCAAGTCAAGCGAAATCGGTCCAATAGGAAGGGAACACTGCAGAAAATTTCAGCTAAGGGAAAAAGCAAACGAAGGGGAGCTCATACCGCATAAAAACTGCGTAAAATACCTAGGTATAAACATAGACGATAAATTAAACTATAAGCAGCACATCCAAAGCCAGTAAAGCATTCTGGAGAACAAAAAGATTATTCTACTCCAAACATCTCAACAGTCAAGTAAAAATCCTGTGCTATCATGCACTATCAGATGCTATCAGACCGATGATAACCTACGGCTGCCCAATCTGGTACAACATATCAGCCTCCCAAAAAATTCGCAGATTCGAAAGAAAATGCATCAGAGCTTGCATTGAGTACTTACAGATCCGAACACAGCGGATTCAAAAAATATGTGAAAAACAAAACAGTCTATGACCTAGCCAACATTCACCGCATAGACTGTCACATCTTAAAATTAATAAGAAACCACTTCGCGCAAGCTGCAAAGATACAAGATAATAGAATTTCTAGTGCGTGTATAGCCTAAACATGGAAACTTTGCGGAAACTGGAAAAATTCATGGAATTGGAAACCTTGTACTTTTATAATGAATGTTCTAAAAACATTTCAATATTTAACTGTGAAATCTAGAAAACGGTTGTTCTTGCAATATCTGTGGATTAATCCGTAAATGTTTAATTTAATCTGTAAAGTGAAATTTTTATCTGTAAAACCTATAAAACGGTTGTTCTTAGAACATCTGATATTTAATTCTTTAGATTTACGAAATGGATATTAGTAAAATATTGGAAATATGACGACGTTAAGAATATTCGTAGGACTTTCGGGAGAGATGTTCCGAGAATTTCAGTTATTAAGAAAATTTAAGTTTCAAGAACATCTGTAAGACTTAAGATGTGGACGTTGCTAGGACATGCAAAACTTAAGTCTCGCGAACATCTTGGGAATGTTCACAATGGATATAGGATGTTCGGATATAAACTTGACATATTACTACCAGAGCGTATCAGAAAAATAGAAAAATGACTGCAAGATAAAAGCAAACCCCAGTCAATTTAACCACATTACATTTACAATACGAAAACGGAAACCACCTAATATCCGATTGAATGGCACGCACATAACAAACAACAAACAAAGCAAGTTAAATACTAGGGACTCCACTTAGGCTCATAACTCACATGAAAGCAACAGACTAAATCAGTTATAGATAAAATAAAAAAAGAAGAAAAAAGAAAAGAAAAAAAGAAGACAGATGTACTGGCTAACTAGTCGAAACTCTAAACTCAGCATAGAAAATAAATTGAAAATATCGAAAACCAGGATAATAAGGTAAATAAAACAGAATCGCTTCTAGAAAATACTCAGAACAGTAGTGAACGCCCCATGGAATATCATGGGGCGAGGATATACGCAAGACCTAAAAATACCAATGGTCAAAGAAGAAATCGGCAAGTACTTAAAAAAAATACAACTAAAGAACGGCAACACATCCAAACTCATAGAAAGAAGACCGAAAAGAAAACACCCCACTGATCTCGCTACAGAAATAAAATAGTCAAACTCGAAGATGGTATATCCTGCTAGGGGTAGCCATCCACGTGTTATTTTACCAATAAAGCATCACCCTGTATATGATATAGTGTATGTATATAGGATTTCTGAAAATATAACTTATATGTAAGTTATTATTACAAAAATCTTTTTCTATCAACTGAAAATTTCTTATTATTGCAGTTTTCCAATCGAAGACAATTTAGTATTGATCTACAGCCAAATAATGCTAGAACAACATCTGATGAATCCTATCAACAAATTTAACTTAGCGCTGACAAAAATTGCAGAATCATTATTAAACGCAGCATTGTACTGTCACCACAAAATTTCAACAACATTCCTACCAACAGCAGCCAAATTTCATTACGTATTTAATCTACGTGATCTCTGAAACATCTTTCAAGTAAAATTCATTTCAACAAAGCAAGTAATTAAAATGACAAAAGCTTAATTAAAATTAATATGCTTTTTTGCGTAAAGTGTTTGCAAACTGGTGGCGGTATCTCCGAGTAAATGAAAATTAAAGACTCATCGAACATGTGTGTACTTGACTACGTCGTAAACTGGGTGGGTGGATGCGAATCGCGTTTATTTGATATAAAAAGGGTTTACTCTTTCTTTAAGGTTTGCACACGGTGAGACTGATCCGACTGGAAATCATTTGATCAGATTGTACGTTCACGAAGCAACAAATTCTACCAAATGTCCAAAAATTGGACAAATTCTGAATGTAAAGAATTAAATAAAAAAAAAAAAAAACGAAGCAACAAGAGTGTATTCGGATAAGTTAATCAGTGCTGAAGATGAGAAATAGCCTTTCAGCAATTGCTGAAGGAGTCGCTTCGCAAAGATATTTCTGTAAGTTTAAAAAAGTCAGTAGTCAGGCTATAATTATTATAAGTAAAAGAGAAGTAAATAGGTCGTATAGGTTGTTACGTATATTCTTAATTTAATTTTTGATAACGATAAATTTAATAATATCATTTATTATCGCAGGAAATGGACGAAAATATTGTGTTTGCTGGACCAACATATATACAATGTATTGTCATTTTGCGGAAGGAATCGGTGAACCAAACTATATGCCAATAAAAGATTGGCAACAATTGACGAAGTTACTGGATGAAGCTCTGGTTAATTATAACGAACTGGTAATAAGAATTTATATTTAATATATAAATTATATAATATATTATATAAAAAAATATAAATAATATTCAATAATATTCAGTTTTGTCAAATGTTAGAATAAAGCAAATCATAGTCATTGTAAAAATAAACATTCGAAATTATGACAAACAAAATAATGTCACGTTCAGATGAGAAAGACAGTTTCTTATTCCGTTTGCTACAAGGTTCAATTAATATAGGTTAAATTTAGATCTTTTCTTATCGATAATATAAAACATACTTGCTAATTTCGACATATAGATTACACGCTATACATAAACAATATTTACATACGATATTTCGGTACACGAAACATTGTTTTCCACGCAACTTTTTTTTGCTTGCACTCTTCGATTGTAAAAATAGATAACATAAGAACTTGTTTTATATTGTATATAGCAGTACTATTAAAATTTAATGTCTTAATATTAATTTCTAATTCGTGAGTAAGAACCGTGAGTAAGAATTCGTGAGTAAATAAAACACATTTTTATCTGCAGTTCAAATATATGTTTCTTGAATTGAAAATTAATTGATAAAACAAGTTGATAAAACAAAAGCTATATTTATTCTGATTGGAATATTCGAATTTTTTATATATGTTACTATTTCTTTTTTCTAATCGAATATATATTTTTTTACCCCCGAGTAGGTAGCGGCAATGAATGAATGTTTTATTCGAAGATGCTATGTACCAGGTTTTGTCAAATAAGTCGTATTCTGCAGTCACCAAGTCAAATCTCTTTCTAACCTTGCGTCTTTCATCGCAGGCTTAGAGGCACTTCTGCAATAATTATTTATAAAATTCCCATAACACCATGCAATTCTAACTTCCTTATCCTTATCTTTAAGAAGAGTTGAGTACCTGTGCGAATTTTCTATAAAAATCACCACACCCTTTCAGACACGAAAAGGTGAAGCATTTACCTATTATGAAAGAAATGTAAAAAGTGAACAATTAACAAAGTAATAGAACAATAAAGGCAATTATACGTCTAGAAAATTTCAACGAGCTAAAAATATATTATCAAGATCAAAATTCTAAACAACGTTCTTCTATACACATAATCGCCGCTCAGTCTTCGTTTCCGAGATATTTAGAAAACATTTCAATTAAATCTAGTTTTCGTTACATTTCATTCTGGCACATGGGTGGTCATAGTTTTACACATCCCGACCTAAATTTGACTTATTGATGCTAATTATCCTCGATATAAGTAGAAAAAGATAAATCAATGAGTTATAGGTTAGATTTAGATTAATATTCGGCCGTGCTGCTGAAGGCCGTGAGGCTACTGGTAACGCTACTATGACTTAATTCTTATTTCATGCGATTTTTTAAGTGTATTTTCGGTGAATTTCTGCTATTTGAAGAATGTGACATAGATGGAGAATAAAAATTAACTGTGAACTTTCATGGATCAAATTTTTTTTAATTAGTTTCAAATTAATATCTACACGTACACATAACGTGTAAGCAATCTCTTTGCATAAAAATTAATCAAAGTCCTTGACATTTTAGGTGTTTCAGATACAATTACGAACAGGTTATTCGATGACTGATTTAAGAGGCGATTTATTTAAGATTTATATTTGAAATCTGGATTGAAAGGAATCGGAATAACTTTCGTGATGATGACTATCGCCGATGAAAAATTTCTGGTACATATAAACGATATGCTCGATTTTGGCGAAATCTCCGAATTATTCGCCGATGATGATTATATGTAAACAAAATACTTTCAATGCAATATTTGGATCGCGATCTATTCCTGTTATGCAAATTATTTTTTCTTCGCGGTAATGACACTTATAACTATAACTATTATGCATTGGCAATCAATCTTACAAAATTTCGTTACGGCGCACTCCTTTGTACAAAAATATAATTTTATATTTATGCTCTTTCCATATAGTTCATTATGAATTATATATAACATATAAAAAGACAATCAAATATTTTCCGTATTAACTTTTGCATAACTGAGTATATCGACCCCATAAAAAGTTCAACCATTTTAGAATTCAACAATTCTTTGTCCTTGAATTTCAAGGTCAGATTTTTTTATTCCATTGTATAGTATTCGTCACGAGGGACAGATCGTGCGTGTGTGCGTGCGTTCTGTTTCTTCTTTTCATAGTTCCTTTTAATTGGTTAATTATATATACAATATATATATATATATATATATATATAATCGTGATTTACAACTAGCAGGTCATGCCATCTCTAATAACAAGGGATACCTTTAAAAAACGGAAAAATGACGGGAACAATGTCATTTGTTCAAAATATAGAAGAGTATACTTGCTTACATAATTATGTTCTATCTGAAAATGCAAGAAAAGATATAACAGAGAAGTCATAGCGTGAATTAGCAAATAAGATAAAATGGCCCGGTGAATGATATAGTTTCTTATTATTAGTTTTTAACAGAATAACTCCGTTGTCCGTTGTCACAAAGATCTTTGCATTGATTCTTATTATATTTCCATATAGGTTAGGCATATTATTATATATTGATTGTTTACTTGTTTCAAGTTTTACTATATTTATATATATTTGCTTATTAAAATTCTTTCATCAGGACTGACATGTTCGCGCATATTGGTATTTTCTTTTTGAATCAATCATCCAACAAATTGCATTAAATTTTGATATATATTCTCACTAACGCTGTGCATTGTTTTCTGAGCCTACTTTTGTAATGTCAATCTCTTCATTTTCGTAACTTTCATTCACAAAATGAAAGTGAACTTCAATGTACTTAGACAATTTTTTAGACAAAGCGGACAATGTCATTTTACATTTTCCACTTCATTTTCGCCACGCGCAGGGAATCATCGTCCATCGGTTTGTATCACAATTTTCGGCACATGTTGTATCTTTGCATTCTTTCAAACGACATTACGTATGTATAATACTTGTACATTCTCCAATTCCGAATATTGAATACATATAACATTATCGGAAAATATAAACAAAGCAATATATAAGTAAGCGTGTATACGAGAATGATACAACGTATGGTGATAATCGTTTAATGCTAAAAAGATATTTTCTCCATGTATACGACACCATAGCTTATTAACACTTAGCCAACCGCGCCCGCACAGGCTAACAACCTATACGCTGTCCACCGTGCATTTTTCCAAGTAAGGAGGACTAATATTCGCTAATACTTGAAAAACAAAGAAGTCTAAAATTTATTTAAGTGGTCTATTATATGTTGCGGTAATGATTTTGTTTAACGATTTCACATACTCTTTATACGAAATATCAAATTAAAAGTATAAAAAGATATAGGTAAAATTAAAAACATTAAAGATGACTAAAGATAAATGACACGATTTGAACGCGGAGTTAAAAATTCATAATGCATTTTAATATTTTTTTTACAGTGTGGTATTGTTCGACTATAACTTTACTTAGTCACAACTGATAGTGTAACTTTTTCATTAATTTTAAGACCACCAAATTGGCCTATTTTATTACATATTGCGCTTTATAAAAGCAGAAAAAGAGTCGCAATTAATTGGGAACAATTCCCGGTAAACAATAATTGATAACAACAACAAAAGAAAATGCGTTGCTAAAGTCAAAAAAGGAAGATCTCCCCGCGTTCAGTCACTCAACGATGTTCTTCGCAAAGGGGAGATCCGATGGTTCGGATGGCTAAGTGTTAAGAAAAGTGTAAAAACAGCCAACACCACACGGAGTTCCCAGGCGGTCAACCCATCCAAGTACTAACCGTGCCCATCGCTGCTTGACTTTCGTGATCAAACGAGAACGAGTACTTTCAACGCGGTATGAGCGTTAGCTGTAGTAATCAGTTTTGTTATTTCATGTTATCGAATAGACAAAATATTTAATAAAAACGTACGTGTATGTACGAGGATAAATGGTATTTTAGACGTGCATACAGATTTATACAATTTTTCCTGGCTTCGTTTCCCAAACAATGGATTGTGAAGTTCCGTCATGTAGGTACGCGTATACTTAAAAAGTAGCCGAGTCAAGTGGACGGAACTTCATAATTGATTTTCTGGAAAATCAGGCCCTTTCGACCTGCACCATCATAATACTCTAATTTTCTCGCCTATTTCAATTTTCAAACTATTTAGTTTCACTGGACTGCGTATAACTACCAACAGCAAAATACTAACATTCACGGACGATCAAATAAAAAAAGAAATTTGAGGTGAAAAATAAGAAAAGAAACTTTATTTTTCTCACAACAATCCACTTTACAATTTGACTTTCGATCGGATCCGATTACTTTCTTTTGTCATCCCTCAACATCCCCACCGTCCATGCATTTGCTAGGCGTTCGCGACCGTTGCCACGTGCTCTTTCTTCTAGAACCTTCGGTGGAAGGACCGTTGGGATGTTGATGGTTCATTAGGCACTTCAACGATATACATTGTCGCTGAATGGCCGCCACATCTTTATCTCCATCGTCAGTCCATCGGATTTGAAGTATGCCGGTCGTGACACCTTCGACGTAACACAAACACTCTAATCCAGAAACAGCAGTCATATTACTACCAGAGCGTATCAGAAAAATAGAAAAATGACTGCAAGATAAAAGCAAACCCCAGTCAATTAAACCACATTACATTTATAATACGAAAACGGAAACCACCTAATATCCGATTGAATGGCACGCACATAACAAACAACAAACAAAGCAAGTTAAATACTAGGGACTCCACTTAGGCTCATAACTCACACGAAAGCAACATACTAAATCAATTATAGACAAAAGACGGATAAAAAGGAGACAGATGTACTGGCAAACTAGTCGAAACTCTAAACTCAGCATAGAAAATAAATTGAAAATATCGAAAACCAGGATAATAAGGTAAATACACCAGAATCGCTTCTAGAAAATACTCAGAACAGTAGTCAACGCCCCATGGAATATCAGAAACGAGGATATACGCAAGACCTAAAAATACCAATGGTCAAAGAAGAAATCGGCAAGTACTCGAAAAAAAAAAGAAAGAAAGAAAAAAATTGTAAAGTACAAATCAAATAAATAAAAAAAAAAAAAAAAAAAAAAAAAAAGAAAAAGAAATGGATTGCATGTTTGCCAATAAAGTAAGTATTAGTAATCAAACCGATGAAAGCATTGAATAATGCTTGTTACTTGCGAATACCGATACTTAACTCTGCTACGGTCTTCCATTCAACTAAATTATATAATAATATGAAGTTTGAAGAAGAAAGTTATCTTTGCATACAAAGATTCGTTTTTGTTTATTTTATCTTCTAACTAAGGACCGGGCAAATGTAGAAGTACGTTACTATATCCTTCATAATAACTTTCATTGCAAAGAACCGGTACATTCTATTATCGCAAACAAAATTTTGGCATTAGTGAAATTTTTACAAACTCTTATTTTCTCTTTGAAATGTTCCAATGTATTTATAACACTCTCTGCTATTTTTGTTGCAGCTTTCCTACGCGGGCCATATTACCGTCTTATAATATAATCAGTGTTTTGTATCAGTGTTTTTCTCAAATATGTCGGTTTCAAGAGTCGGATAAAATTTTGCTCTATACGTTCAAAAGAATACAGAAGTTCTTCGAGAAAGAAAGAAAGTAGAGCAGTAAGAACAAAGAGACCCGGAGACCGCAGCAGGGTTAAAAAGAACATGAATTTAATTTCTAAATATTTTGGATTCTTGCATCCTGATATTAACCTTCTCCTTAATCTATTTTCATCGTTAAGAAACATTTGAAACACTATTTACAATACAAAGATAAAATACTTTATTTTATATACCACATTGTGAAAATAAAGATAGTTTATTTTTTACTACATATTCAAAATATTTTATTCGTACTGTAGACCAACAACTACTTAAAATAGTATTTAAAAGGAATATTCAGAAATAGAAATAACTTTTAATTATATAAATATCTAACTCATCGGTTTCATCAGTCTCTGTAAAATACTATTTCCAATCAATTTTACAGTCTCTCACACCAGTAGTGACAAATTTAACCGTTAAAATGAAAAAAGTATCGTAATCAATATTGAAGTAGTCGAGTAATAATGATCTTTCAATGTTTCGAAAATCATATAGAGTAAATAGAAAAATAATTATTTGCTGATAATATTGCTGATAAAATTTACGAGGGAGAGTAGTAATGACTCAATGCGCGAAGAACAATTGACGAAGTTAAAACTCGGAAAAAAAAAAAAATAACAAACAATGAGAAAGTTTCAAATTGTTTTCGACGATTAAGACGAAATTTAGGAATACTTACTGCGGACGATTATGCGATACGAAGCAACTGAAGCGAATGCCGCGACGCGATGTACGACGGAACGAATGCGACTGAATTATCGTACGACGATACGAATGAGTAACGATACACACGCGCGTGTCGATGCTGCTCGCATTTGAAAGACTCCCGCACGAGACGGTTTACTAATCGTTCGCTCACTAAAATGATACTTACCTTCGCGTATGCTTCGAGATACTGTTCACAATTGAAGATTTCGCACTGGACTGTCCACTGATCGTCACGCCTGATGGAACGACTCTGTCTCCACCAACGCTTGCAGCCATGTCCACGAATGCTTCAAGATATTGACTCATCGACGAAGCTAGCACAGAAAAGTATCACTGGTTGTTACGACTCACGAAATGATTTCACCTGCACGAGCGCTTGAAGAGCGCTAAGAGATTGAAACGGTTCTTTAGTCCACGTTTAGCGATTCGAACGCACGGAAACTGACTCGCTGCTACATGTACACGATTGAACGACTCGAACGAGACTGCCGATACCGTCGTTAGGCTCCAACAACGCTGGAAAACGGAGGACCTCAAATACGCACGCTGATTGGTTTTCAAGAAAATCGTCACGCGGCATATTCGCCAGCAAGATGGCGTTTACTGCGTGCATACGTTCCAAGTGCGGGGGAGAATCCTTCGTTGAAAGAGCGTTACCTGGATGAATGCGAGGCATCGATGTAATTAGGTAAGCGTTAAAATCCCTCAATTATCCTTACAAGAAACTCGTAGCATAGGAAATAAGAAATACTGCTAGGAACATTGAAGGGAATCGTTTTAGCTATTGGAGTACCCTTCTAAAATAGCGCCTTGACTGCGAAGGCGAGCTACAACGAGCTACAACGAGCTACATACTATCCGAAATAAACAATCTAAAGTACAACTATTCTTACGATAAAAAGAGAAGATAGGCAAATAAAATAAAAAAAAAAAAAAAAAAAAAAAGAAAAAAATATGTCTAAAAAGACTCAGCTAGCATGTTCCCACAGACAAATCAAATTTTTAGGTAAAAAGAATCTAACTGTATCCCTTCTTTCAAACTGCCTCCAGAGAAAGCTCCCCTCCTCCAAGATGCAGGTATAGCGATACAGAACATCAATAAAAACATGGAGTCTAGTTATTTCATGACATGTAAAACAACGGAAAAACTATAGGTTATCGGCACTCACTTTTCCAAAACACACACACACACACACACACACACACACACACAACGATCACCTGGGTCGAGAATAATTAAACAGAATTGTTATCTCCGAAACAAATAAACTGAAAAATAAAATAGAGCGAGACATATCGCTAAATAAGACAGTCTTCATATTCTCCAATGAAAACACCTCGGATAACCTCAAACAACCAGACACAGAAATAAACTACTTTACAAATTATAACCATCTAAAAATCATTGCCTCTAAATTAAACAATAAAAAATCATCCGCTTTCGACGACGTCCCGAACATTTTGCTCAAACGGTTAACCAACAAAATAAAATGATATTACACAGTGCTCTTTAATAATATTAGCAGCCATCACAAAAGAAAAGAAAATAAAGACCGCTTCTCACACTCAAACCTGCGATATATAAGTCTCCTTTTGAACAAAAAATAACGTAATCCTAAAAAAAGAAAAATCAATTCGGCTCCCTTAACAAACAATTTTTAATAATCTATAATCGAAGCATCGAGAAAGAGAAATGTTTTGGTATTACGCGACCATTATCATGCATCGTATCATTCTCATTTTGGCACACACCTATGTTCCTTTAAACATTCTATTTTTTGACCATGGAAAACAAATAAGAAAACTATTGATTTCAGCCAACGCTCATACCGCGCTGAGTGCACTCGTTCTCGTCCGATCACGAAAGTTAAGCAGCGCCGGGCACGGATAGTACTTGGATGGGTGACCGCCTGGGAACTCCGTGTGGTGTTGGCTTTTTCTTTTTATTTTCCCAATATTTTTTACTTTCCATGACAATGCGTTTTTAATAATCTATAATCGAAGCATCGAGAAAGAGAAATGTTTTGGTCGAACTCTTACAGCTCAGCAAACCGGAAAACTACTATATAATAGCAGGCGACTTTAACGCAAAACATACAAGCTGGAAAAACGAAGTAAACAACACGAGAGGCAACTTCATTAGAAACTGGCTAGACAATAAAAGCATTCACTTCAAAACAATCTTATACAGCTCCGAGCTACCCTCTTACCCAAAAGGAGGCTCATACCTGGACATATGCTTAGCAGATGCGCGACTAAAATTTCAAAACCTACGTCCTTAAAACCTTAGCCTATGACAGTGACCATAACGCCCTAGTATTTCACATAAAAAAGAATTCATCGGACCTCCTAACACTGGAAACACAGACCGAGGCACCCAGGTACAATTACAAAAAGACAGACTGGAAAAAATTCCAAAACATACTGGAAGATCTACAACAACGTCAACCTAACAAACAATCAAATCGACTCATTCATGGACGAAATAGAAAAACATACACAAATCGCTCTCCAAAATTCCGTGCCAAACATAAAACAAAAAAATTCATGCCAGCCCTATATCAACAATAAAATAAAAGAACTACAACGAGACAAAAGCTACATACTCTCCGAAATAAACAATATAAAATTCAACTATTCTTACGACAAAAGAGAAGGATTAGAATTTCTAAAGTACCTTCTATACAAAATAAAAGCACATCTGAAACAAGAATTGGCTAACTCTATAAACCATTACTGGACAAACGAAATAAGAAACATCTCAAAAAACGACTCAGCCAACATGTTCACACAAATAAATCAAATCTTCAGACCAAAAGGACAAAACCCCATCCCACCTCTCAAATTGCCTCCAAAGAAATCCTCCGTCATCCAAGAAGCAGGTATAACGTTACACAACATCGACAAAGACACCGAAGATAACTTCATAATAACTAAAACAACAGAAAAACTTGACATTATCGGCACCCACGTTTCCAAGACACACACACACACACAAAACGAACACATGGGCCGTGAACAACTAAACAGAATTATCATCGCCGAAACAAACAAACTGAAAAATGAAATGGAACAAGAAAGACATAACGCTAAACAAAACAGTCAGCACATTCTCAAACGAAAACACCGCAGACAATCCCAAACAACCGGAACCAGAAATAGACTCTACTTCACAAACTACAATCAACTAAACAAAATCTTCTCCAAACTAAACAACAAAAAATCCTCCGGCTTCGACGGCGTCCCAAACATCTTACTCAAGCGCCTACCGAACAAAATAAAATGGTACTAGACAGTACTCTTCAACAACGCACTGAACAACACATATTTCCCCAAAAAAAATGGAAAAAAGCCAAACTGATAGCTATAACAAAAAAAAAAAAAAAAAAAAGAAAAAGATAAAGACGGCTCATCACCCGCAAACCTACGACCCATAAGTCTCCTCCCCAACATAAGCAAAGTATTTGAAATAATCATAAACAACCCCCTCACCTCCTTCTGCTAAAAAAATGACATAATCCCAGAAAATCAATTTGGCTTCCGACACAAACACTCCACAATTCACGCAATAAACAAACTTTTACGTCGGACATCTGCTGGGCGCTAAACGCAAAACAACGAGTAGCCGCCTGCTTAATAGACCTCGAAAAAGCTTTCGACACAGTCTGGATCCCAGCTCTCGTATACAAATTGATCAAGAAAAACTTTCCTAAACACCTGATTAAAATAGTCTGGGACATGATCACAAGCAGAACATTCGTAATGACCGAAGGTTCACACACATCAAGCAAAGAATTGTCCATAAAAAACGGTCTGCAACAAGGTACAGTAAATTCCCCGTTACTTTTCAGTATTTACAATAGTGGCTTACTAAACCTCTTTAATCTCAATACATCCACCCATAAACGCTCCATAGCCTTCGCAGATGACCTAATCATCTACGTAACAGGCCGCAAAACCAAAACAATAAAAATGGGAACTGCAAGAACTTTTTGAGAAAATTAACGATTGTTACAACACATGGAAACTAAAAACCAACACAAGCAAATGCGAAACCATACTGTTTAGACCCAAGTCAAGCGAAATCGGTCCAATAGGAAGGGAACACTGCAGAAAATTTCAGCTAAGGGAAAAAGCAAACGAAGGGGAGCTCATACCGCATAAAAACTGCGTAAAATACCTAGGTATAAACATAGACGATAAATTAAACTATAAGCAGCACATCCAAAGCCAGTAAAGCATTCTGGAGAACAAAAAGATTATTCTACTCCAAACATCTCAACAGTCAAGTAAAAATCCTGTGCTATCATGCACTATCAGATGCTATCAGACCGATGATAACCTACGGCTGCCCAATCTGGTACAACATATCAGCCTCCCAAATGGAAAAAATTCGCAGATTCGAAAGAAAATGCATCAGAGCTTGCATTGAGTACTTACAGATCCGAACACAGCGGATTCAAAAAATATGTGAAAAACAAAACAGTCTATGACCTAGCCAACATTCACCGCATAGACTGTCACATCTTAAAATTAATAAGAAACCACTTCGCGCAAGCTGCAAAGATACAAGATAATAGAATTTCTAGTGCGTGTATAGCCTAAACATGGAAACTTTGCGGAAACTGGAAAAATTCATGGAATTGGAAACCTTGTACTTTTATAATGAATGTTCTAAAAACATTTCAATATTTAACTGTGAAATCTAGAAAACGGTTGTTCTTGCAATATCTGTGGATTAATCCGTAAATGTTTAATTTAATCTGTAAAGTGAAATTTTTATCTGTAAAACCTATAAAACGGTTGTTCTTAGAACATCTGATATTTAATTCTTTAGATTTACGAAATGGATATTAGTAAAATATTGGAAATATGACGACGTTAAGAATATTCGTAGGACTTTCGGGAGAGATGTTCCGAGAATTTCAGTTATTAAGAAAATTTAAGTTTCAAGAACATCTGTAAGACTTAAGATGTGGACGTTGCTAGGACATGCAAAACTTAAGTCTCGCGAACATCTTGGGAATGTTCACAATGGATATAGGATGTTCGGATATAAACTTGACATATTACTACCAGAGCGTATCAGAAAAATAGAAAAATGACTGCAAGATAAAAGCAAACCCCAGTCAATTTAACCACATTACATTTACAATACGAAAACGGAAACCACCTAATATCCGATTGAATGGCACGCACATAACAAACAACAAACAAAGCAAGTTAAATACTAGGGACTCCACTTAGGCTCATAACTCACATGAAAGCAACAGACTAAATCAGTTATAGATAAAATAAAAAAAGAAGAAAAAAGAAAAAAAAAAAGAAGACAGATGTACTGGCTAACTAGTCGAAACTCTAAACTCAGCATAGAAAATAAATTGAAAATATCGAAAACCAGGATAATAAGGTAAATAAAACAGAATCGCTTCTAGAAAATACTCAGAACAGTAGTGAACGCCCCATGGAATATTATGGGGCGAGGATATACGCAAGACATAAAAATACCAATGGTCAAAGAAGAAATCGGCAAGTACTTAAAAAAAATACAACTAAAGAACGGCAACACATCCAAACTCATAGAAAGAAGACCGAAAAGAAAACACCCCACTGATCTCGCTACAGAAATAAAATAGTCAAACTCGAAGATGGTATATCCTGCTAGGGGTAGCCATCCACGTGTTATTTTACCAATAAAGCATCACCCTGTATATGATATAGTGTATGTATATAGGATTTCTGAAAATATAACTTATATGTAAGTTATTATTACAAAAATCTTTTTCTATCAACTGAAAATTTCTTATTATTGCAGTTTTCCAATCGAAGACAATTTAGTATTGATCTACAGCCAAATAATGCTAGAACAACATCTGATGAATCCTATCAACAAATTTAACTTAGCGCTGACAAAAATTGCAGAATCATTATTAAACGCAGCATTGTACTGTCACCACAAAATTTCAACAACATTCCTACCAACAGCAGCCAAATTTCATTACGTATTTAATCTACGTGATCTCTGAAACATCTTTCAAGTAAAATTCATTTCAACAAAGCAAGTAATTAAAATGACAAAAGCTTAATTAAAATTAATATGCTTTTTTGCGTAAAGTGTTTGCAAACTGGTGGCGGTATCTCCGAGTAAATGAAAATTAAAGACTCATCGAACATGTGTGTACTTGACTACGTCGTAAACTGGGTGGGTGGATGCGAATCGCGTTTATTTGATATAAAAAGGGTTTACTCTTTCTTTAAGGTTTGCACACGGTGAGACTGATCCGACTGGAAATCATTTGATCAGATTGTACGTTCACGAAGCAACAAATTCTACCAAATGTCCAAATTGGACAAATTCTGAATGTAAAGAATTAAATAAAAAAAAAAAAAAACGAAGCAACAAGAGTGTATTCGGATAAGTTAATCAGTGCTGAAGATGAGAAATAGCCTTTCAGCAATTGCTGAAGGAGTCGCTTCGCAAAGATATTTCTGTAAGTTTAAAAAAGTCAGTAGTCAGGCTATAATTATTATAAGTAAAAGAGAAGTAAATAGGTCGTATAGGTTGTTACGTATATTCTTAATTTAATTTTTGATAACGATAAATTTAATAATATCATTTATTATCGCAGGAAATGGACGAAAATATTGTGTTTGCTGGACCAACATATATACAATGTATTGTCATTTTGCGGAAGGAATCGGTGAACCAAACTATATGCCAATAAAAGATTGGCAACAATTGACGAAGTTACTGGATGAAGCTCTGGTTAATTATAACGAACTGGTAATAAGAATTTATATTTAATATATAAATTATATAATATATTATATAAAAAAATATAAATAATATTCAATAATATTCAGTTTTGTCAAATGTTAGAATAAAGCAAATCATAGTCATTGTAAAAATAAACATTCGAAATTATGACAAACAAAATAATGTCACGTTCAGATGAGAAAGACAGTTTCTTATTCCGTTTGCTACAAGGTTCAATTAATATAGGTTAAATTTAGATCTTTTCTTATCGATAATATAAAACATACTTGCTAATTTCGACATATAGATTACACGCTATACATAAACAATATTTACATACGATATTTCGGTACACGAAACATTGTTTTCCACGCAACTTTTTTTTGCTTGCACTCTTCGATTGTAAAAATAGATAACATAAGAACTTGTTTTATATTGTATATAGCAGTACTATTAAAATTTAATGTCTTAATATTAATTTCTAATTCGTGAGTAAGAACCGTGAGTAAGAATTCGTGAGTAAATAAAACACATTTTTATCTGCAGTTCAAATATATGTTTCTTGAATTGAAAATTAATTGATAAAACAAGTTGATAAAACAAAAGCTATATTTATTCTGATTGGAATATTCGAATTTTTTATATATGTTACTATTTCTTTTTTCTAATCGAATATATATTTTTTTACCCCCGAGTAGGTAGCGGCAATGAATGAATGTTTTATTCGAAGATGCTATGTACCAGGTTTTGTCAAATAAGTCGTATTCTGCAGTCACCAAGTCAAATCTCTTTCTAACCTTGCGTCTTTCATCGCAGGCTTAGAGGCACTTCTGCAATAATTATTTATAAAATTCCCATAACACCATGCAATTCTAACTTCCTTATCCTTATCTTTAAGAAGAGTTGAGTACCTGTGCGAATTTTCTATAAAAATCACCACACCCTTTCAGACACGAAAAGGTGAAGCATTTACCTATTATGAAAGAAATGTAAAAAGTGAACAATTAACAAAGTAATAGAACAATAAAGGCAATTATACGTCTAGAAAATTTCAACGAGCTAAAAATATATTATCAAGATCAAAATTCTAAACAACGTTCTTCTATACACATAATCGCCGCTCAGTCTTCGTTTCCGAGATATTTAGAAAACATTTCAATTAAATCTAGTTTTCGTTACATTTCATTCTGGCACATGGGTGGTCATAGTTTTACACATCCCGACCTAAATTTGACTTATTGATGCTAATTATCCTCGATATAAGTAGAAAAAGATAAATCAATGAGTTATAGGTTAGATTTAGATTAATATTCGGCCGTGCTGCTGAAGGCCGTGAGGCTACTGGTAACGCTACTATGACTTAATTCTTATTTCATGCGATTTTTTAAGTGTATTTTCGGTGAATTTCTGCTATTTGAAGAATGTGACATAGATGGAGAATAAAAATTAACTGTGAACTTTCATGGATCAAATTTTTTTTAATTAGTTTCAAATTAATATCTACACGTACACATAACGTGTAAGCAATCTCTTTGCATAAAAATTAATCAAAGTCCTTGACATTTTAGGTGTTTCAGATACAATTACGAACAGGTTATTCGATGACTGATTTAAGAGGCGATTTATTTAAGATTTATATTTGAAATCTGGATTGAAAGGAATCGGAATAACTTTCGTGATGATGACTATCGCCGATGAAAAATTTCTGGTACATATAAACGATATGCTCGATTTTGGCGAAATCTCCGAATTATTCGCCGATGATGATTATATGTAAACAAAATACTTTCAATGCAATATTTGGATCGCGATCTATTCCTGTTATGCAAATTATTTTTTCTTCGCGGTAATGACACTTATAACTATAACTATTATGCATTGGCAATCAATCTTACAAAATTTCGTTACGGCGCACTCCTTTGTACAAAAATATAATTTTATATTTATGCTCTTTCCATATAGTTCATTATGAATTATATATAACATATAAAAAGACAATCAAATATTTTCCGTATTAACTTTTGCATAACTGAGTATATCGACCCCATAAAAAGTTCAACCATTTTAGAATTCAACAATTCTTTGTCCTTGAATTTCAAGGTCAGATTTTTTTATTCCATTGTATAGTATTCGTCACGAGGGACAGATCGTGCGTGTGTGCGTGCGTTCTGTTTCTTCTTTTCATAGTTCCTTTTAATTGGTTAATTATATATACAATATATATATATATATATATATATATATATATATATATAATCGTGATTTACAACTAGCAGGTCATGCCATCTCTAATAACAAGGGATACCTTTAAAAAACGGAAAAATGACGGGAACAATGTCATTTGTTCAAAATATAGAAGAGTATACTTGCTTACATAATTATGTTCTATCTGAAAATGCAAGAAAAGATATAACAGAGAAGTCATAGCGTGAATTAGCAAATAAGATAAAATGGCCCGGTGAATGATATAGTTTCTTATTATTAGTTTTTAACAGAATAACTCCGTTGTCCGTTGTCACAAAGATCTTTGCATTGATTCTTATTATATTTCCATATAGGTTAGGCATATTATTATATATTGATTGTTTACTTGTTTCAAGTTTTACTATATTTATATATATTTGCTTATTAAAATTCTTTCATCAGGACTGACATGTTCGCGCATATTGGTATTTTCTTTTTGAATCAATCATCCAACAAATTGCATTAAATTTTGATATATATTCTCACTAACGCTGTGCATTGTTTTCTGAGCCTACTTTTGTAATGTCAATCTCTTTATTTTCGTAACTTTCGTTCACAAAATGAAAGTGAACTTCAATGTACTTAGACAATTTTTTAGACAAAGCGGACAATGTCATTTTACATTTTCCACTTCATTTTCGCCACGCGCAGGGAATCATCGTCCATCGGTTTGTATCACAATTTTCGGCACATGTTGTATCTTTGCATTCTTTCAAACGACATTACGTATGTATAATACTTGTACATTCTCCAATTCCGAATATTGAATACATATAACATTATCGGAAAATATAAACAAAGCAATATATAAGTAAGCGTGTATACGAGAATGATACAACGTATGGTGATAATCGTTTAATGCTAAAAAGATATTTTCTCCATGTATACGACACCATAGCTTATTAACACTTAGCCAACCGCGCCCGCACAGGCTAACAACCTATACGCTGTCCACCGTGCATTTTTCCAAGTAAGGAGGACTAATATTCGCTAATACTTGAAAAACAAAGAAGTCTAAAATTTATTTAAGTGGTCTATTATATGTTGCGGTAATGATTTTGTTTAACGATTTCACATACTCTTTATACGAAATATCAAATTAAAAGTATAAAAAGATATAGGTAAAATTAAAAACATTAAAGATGACTAAAGATAAATGACACGATTTGAACGCGGAGTTAAAAATTCATAATGCATTTTAATATTTTTTTTACAGTGTGGTATTGTTCGACTATAACTTTACTTAGTCACAACTGATAGTGTAACTTTTTCATTAATTTTAAGACCACCAAATTGGCCTATTTTATTACATATTGCGCTTTATAAAAGCAGAAAAAGAGTCGCAATTAATTGGGAACAATTCCCGGTAAACAATAATTGATAACAACAACAAAAGAAAATGCGTTGCTAAAGTCAAAAAAGGAAGATCTCCCCGCGTTCAGTCACTCAACGATGTTCTTCGCAAAGGGGAGATCCGATGGTTCGGATGGCTAAGTGTTAAGAAAAGTGTAAAAACAGCCAACACCACACGGAGTTCCCAGGCGGTCAACCCATCCAAGTACTAACCGTGCCCATCGCTGCTTGACTTTCGTGATCAAACGAGAACGAGTACTTTCAACGCGGTATGAGCGTTAGCTGTAGTAATCAGTTTTGTTATTTCATGTTATCGAATAGACAAAATATTTAATAAAAACGTACGTGTATGTACGAGGATAAATGGTATTTTAGACGTGCATACAGATTTATACAATTTTTCCTGGCTTCGTTTCCCAAACAATGGATTGTGAAGTTCCGTCATGTAGGTACGCGTATACTTAAAAAGTAGCCGAGTCAAGTGGACGGAACTTCATAATTGATTTTCTGGAAAATCAGGCCCTTTCGACCTGCACCATCATAATACTCTAATTTTCTCGCCTATTTCAATTTTCAAACTATTTAGTTTCACTGGACTGCGTATAACTACCAACAGCAAAATACTAACATTCACGGACGATCAAATAAAAAAAGAAATTTGAGGTGAAAAATAAGAAAAGAAACTTTATTTTTCTCACAACAATCCACTTTACAATTTGACTTTCGATCGGATCCGATTACTTTCTTTTGTCATCCCTCAACATCCCCACCGTCCATGCATTTGCTAGGCGTTCGCGACCGTTGCCACGTGCTCTTTCTTCTAGAACCTTCGGTGGAAGGACCGTTGGGATGTTGATGGTTCATTAGGCACTTCAACGATATACATTGTCGCTGAATGGCCGCCACATCTTTATCTCCATCGTCAGTCCATCGGATTTGAAGTATGCCGGTCGTGACACCTTCGACGTAACACAAACACTCTAATCCAGAAACAGCAGTCATATTACTACCAGAGCGTATCAGAAAAATAGAAAAATGACTGCAAGATAAAAGCAAACCCCAGTCAATTAAACCACATTACATTTATAATACGAAAACGGAAACCACCTAATATCCGATTGAATGGCACGCACATAACAAACAACAAACAAAGCAAGTTAAATACTAGGGACTCCACTTAGGCTCATAACTCACACGAAAGCAACATACTAAATCAATTATAGACAAAAGACGGATAAAAAGGAGACAGATGTACTGGCAAACTAGTCGAAACTCTAAACTCAGCATAGAAAATAAATTGAAAATATCGAAAACCAGGATAATAAGGTAAATACACCAGAATCGCTTCTAGAAAATACTCAGAACAGTAGTCAACGCCCCATGGAATATCAGAAACGAGGATATACGCAAGACCTAAAAATACCAATGGTCAAAGAAGAAATCGGCAAGTACTCGAAAAAAAAAAGAAAGAAAGAAAAAAATTGTAAAGTACAAATCAAATAAATAAAAAAAAAAAAAAAAAAAAAAAAAAAAAATAAGAAAAAGAAATGGATTGCATGTTTGCCAATAAAGTAAGTATTAGTAATCAAACCGATGAAAGCATTGAATAATGCTTGTTACTTGCGAATACCGATACTTAACTCTGCTACGGTCTTCCATTCAACTAAATTATATAATAATATGAAGTTTGAAGAAGAAAGTTATCTTTGCATACAAAGATTCGTTTTTGTTTATTTTATCTTCTAACTAAGGACCGGGCAAATGTAGAAGTACGTTACTATATCCTTCATAATAACTTTCATTGCAAAGAACCGGTACATTCTATTATCGCAAACAAAATTTTGGCATTAGTGAAATTTTTACAAACTCTTATTTTCTCTTTGAAATGTTCCAATGTATTTATAACACTCTCTGCTATTTTTGTTGCAGCTTTCCTACGCGGGCCATATTACCGTCTTATAATATAATCAGTGTTTTGTATCAGTGTTTTTCTCAAATATGTCGGTTTCAAGAGTCGGATAAAATTTTGCTCTATACGTTCAAAAGAATACAGAAGTTCTTCGAGAAAGAAAGAAAGTAGAGCAGTAAGAACAAAGAGACCCGGAGACCGCAGCAGGGTTAAAAAGAACATGAATTTAATTTCTAAATATTTTGGATTCTTGCATCCTGATATTAACCTTCTCCTTAATCTATTTTCATCGTTAAGAAACATTTGAAACACTATTTACAATACAAAGATAAAATACTTTATTTTATATACCACATTGTGAAAATAAAGATAGTTTATTTTTTACTACATATTCAAAATATTTTATTCGTACTGTAGACCAACAACTACTTAAAATAGTATTTAAAAGGAATATTCAGAAATAGAAATAACTTTTAATTATATAAATATCTAACTCATCGGTTTCGTCAGTCTCTGTAAAATACTATTTCCAATCAATTTTACAGTCTCTCACACCAGTAGTGACAAATTTAACCGTTAAAATGAAAAAAGTATCGTAATCAATATTGAAGTAGTCGAGTAATAATGATCTTTCAATGTTTCGAAAATCATATAGAGTAAATAGAAAAATAATTATTTGCTGATAATATTGCTGATAAAATTTACGAGGGAGAGTAGTAATGACTCAATGCGCGAAGAACAATTGACGAAGTTAAAACTCGGAAAAAAAAAAAAATAACAAACAATGAGAAAGTTTCAAATTGTTTTCGACGATTAAGACGAAATTTAGGAATACTTACTGCGGACGATTATGCGATACGAAGCAACTGAAGCGAATGCCGCGACGCGATGTACGACGGAACGAATGCGACTGAATTATCGTACGACGATACGAATGAGTAACGATACACACGCGCGTGTCGATGCTGCTCGCATTTGAAAGACTCCCGCACGAGACGGTTTACTAATCGTTCGCTCACTAAAATGATACTTACCTTCGCGTATGCTTCGAGATACTGTTCACAATTGAAGATTTCGCACTGGACTGTCCACTGATCGTCACGCCTGATGGAACGACTCTGTCTCCACCAACGCTTGCAGCCATGTCCACGAATGCTTCAAGATATTGACTCATCGACGAAGCTAGCACAGAAAAGTATCACTGGTTGTTACGACTCACGAAATGATTTCACCTGCACGAGCGCTTGAAGAGCGCTAAGAGATTGAAACGGTTCTTTAGTCCACGTTTAGCGATTCGAACGCACGGAAACTGACTCGCTGCTACATGTACACGATTGAACGACTCGAACGAGACTGCCGATACCGTCGTTAGGCTCCAACAACGCTGGAAAACGGAGGACCTCAAATACGCACGCTGATTGGTTTTCAAGAAAATCGTCACGCGGCATATTCGCCAGCAAGATGGCGTTTACTGCGTGCATACGTTCCAAGTGCGGGGGAGAATCCTTCGTTGAAAGAGCGTTACCTGGATGAATGCGAGGCATCGATGTAATTAGGTAAGCGTTAAAATCCCTCAATTATCCTTACAAGAAACTCGTAGCATAGGAAATAAGAAATACTGCTAGGAACATTGAAGGGAATCGTTTTAGCTATTGGAGTACCCTTCTAAAATAGCGCCTTGACTGCGAAGGCGAGCTACAACGAGCTACAACGAGCTACATACTATCCGAAATAAACAATCTAAAGTACAACTATTCTTACGATAAAAAGAGAAGATAGGCAAATAAAATAAAAAAAAAAAAAAAAAAAAAAAGAAAAAAATATGTCTAAAAAGACTCAGCTAGCATGTTCCCACAGACAAATCAAATTTTTAGGTAAAAAGAATCTAACTGTATCCCTTCTTTCAAACTGCCTCCAGAGAAAGCTCCCCTCCTCCAAGATGCAGGTATAGCGATACAGAACATCAATAAAAACATGGAGTCTAGTTATTTCATGACATGTAAAACAACGGAAAAACTATAGGTTATCGGCACTCACTTTTCCAAAACACACACACACACACACACACACACACACACACACACAACGATCACCTGGGTCGAGAATAATTAAACAGAATTGTTATCTCCGAAACAAATAAACTGAAAAATAAAATAGAGCGAGACATATCGCTAAATAAGACAGTCTTCATATTCTCCAATGAAAACACCTCGGATAACCTCAAACAACCAGACACAGAAATAAACTACTTTACAAATTATAACCATCTAAAAATCATTGCCTCTAAATTAAACAATAAAAAATCATCCGCTTTCGACGACGTCCCGAACATTTTGCTCAAACGGTTAACCAACAAAATAAAATGATATTACACAGTGCTCTTTAATAATATTAGCAGCCATCACAAAAGAAAAGAAAATAAAGACCGCTTCTCACACTCAAACCTGCGATATATAAGTCTCCTTTTGAACAAAAAATAACGTAATCCTAAAAAAAGAAAAATCAATTCGGCTCCCTTAACAAACAATTTTTAATAATCTATAATCGAAGCATCGAGAAAGAGAAATGTTTTGGTATTACGCGACCATTATCATGCATCGTATCATTCTCATTTTGGCACACACCTATGTTCCTTTAAACATTCTATTTTTTGACCATGGAAAACAAATAAGAAAACTATTGATTTCAGCCAACGCTCATACCGCGCTGAGTGCACTCGTTCTCGTCCGATCACGAAAGTTAAGCAGCGCCGGGCACGGATAGTACTTGGATGGGTGACCGCCTGGGAACTCCGTGTGGTGTTGGCTTTTTCTTTTTATTTTCCCAATATTTTTTACTTTCCATGACAATGCGTTTTTAATAATCTATAATCGAAGCATCGAGAAAGAGAAATGTTTTGGTCGAACTCTTACAGCTCAGCAAACCGGAAAACTACTATATAATAGCAGGCGACTTTAACGCAAAACATACAAGCTGGAAAAACGAAGTAAACAACACGAGAGGCAACTTCATTAGAAACTGGCTAGACAATAAAAGCATTCACTTCAAAACAATCTTATACAGCTCCGAGCTACCCTCTTACCCAAAAGGAGGCTCATACCTGGACATATGCTTAGCAGATGCGCGACTAAAATTTCAAAACCTACGTCCTTAAAACCTTAGCCTATGACAGTGACCATAACGCCCTAGTATTTCACATAAAAAAGAATTCATCGGACCTCCTAACACTGGAAACACAGACCGAGGCACCCAGGTACAATTACAAAAAGACAGACTGGAAAAAATTCCAAAACATACTGGAAGATCTACAACAACGTCAACCTAACAAACAATCAAATCGACTCATTCATGGACGAAATAGAAAAACATACACAAATCGCTCTCCAAAATTCCGTGCCAAACATAAAACAAAAAAATTCATGCCAGCCCTATATCAACAATAAAATAAAAGAACTACAACGAGACAAAAGCTACATACTCTCCGAAATAAACAATATAAAATTCAACTATTCTTACGACAAAAGAGAAGGATTAGAATTTCTAAAATACCTTCTATACAAAATAAAAGCACATCTGAAACAAGAATTGGCTAACTCTATAAACCATTACTGGACAAACGAAATAAGAAACATCTCAAAAAACGACTCAGCCAACATGTTCACACAAATAAATCAAATCTTCAGACCAAAAGGACAAAACCCCATCCCACCTCTCAAATTGCCTCCAAAGAAATCCTCCGTCATCCAAGAAGCAGGTATAACGTTACACAACATCGACAAAGACACCGAAGATAACTTCATAATAACTAAAACAACAGAAAAACTTGACATTATCGGCACCCACGTTTCCAAGACACACACACACACACAAAACGAACACATGGGCCGTGAACAACTAAACAGAATTATCATCGCCGAAACAAACAAACTGAAAAATGAAATGGAACAAGAAAGACATAACGCTAAACAAAACAGTCAGCACATTCTCAAACGAAAACACCGCAGACAATCCCAAACAACCGGAACCAGAAATAGACTCTACTTCACAAACTACAATCAACTAAACAAAATCTTCTCCAAACTAAACAACAAAAAATCCTCCGGCTTCGACGGCGTCCCAAACATCTTACTCAAGCGCCTACCGAACAAAATAAAATGGTACTAGACAGTACTCTTCAACAACGCACTGAACAACACATATTTCCCCAAAAAAAATGGAAAAAAGCCAAACTGATAGCTATAACAAAAAAAAAAAAAAAAAAAAAGAAAAAGATAAAGACGGCTCATCACCCGCAAACCTACGACCCATAAGTCTCCTCCCCAACATAAGCAAGGTATTTGAAATAACCATAAACAACCCCCTCACCTCCTTCTGCTAAAAAAATGACATAATCCCAGAAAATCAATTTGGCTTCCGACACAAACACTCCACAATTCACGCAATAAACAAACTTTTACGTCGGACATCTGCTGGGCGCTAAACGCAAAACAACGAGTAGCCGCCTGCTTAATAGACCTCGAAAAAGCTTTCGACACAGTCTGGATCCCAGCTCTCGTATACAAATTGATCAAGAAAAACTTTCCTAAACACCTGATTAAAATAGTCTGGGACATGATCACAAGCAGAACATTCGTAATGACCGAAGGTTCACACACATCAAGCAAAGAATTGTCCATAAAAAACGGTCTGCAACAAGGTACAGTAAATTCCCCGTTACTTTTCAGTATTTACAATAGTGGCTTACTAAACCTCTTTAATCTCAATACATCCACCCATAAACGCTCCATAGCCTTCGCAGATGACCTAATCATCTACGTAACAGGCCGCAAAACCAAAACAATAAAAATGGGAACTGCAAGAACTTTTTGAGAAAATTAACGATTGTTACAACACATGGAAACTAAAAACCAACACAAGCAAATGCGAAACCATACTGTTTAGACCCAAGTCAAGCGAAATCGGTCCAATAGGAAGGGAACACTGCAGAAAATTTCAGCTAAGGGAAAAAGCAAACGAAGGGGAGCTCATACCGCATAAAAACTGCGTAAAATACCTAGGTATAAACATAGACGATAAATTAAACTATAAGCAGCACATCCAAAGCCAGTAAAGCATTCTGGAGAACAAAAAGATTATTCTACTCCAAACATCTCAACAGTCAAGTAAAAATCCTGTGCTATCATGCACTATCAGATGCTATCAGACCGATGATAACCTACGGCTGCCCAATCTGGTACAACATATCAGCCTCCCAAATGGAAAAAATTCGCAGATTCGAAAGAAAATGCATCAGAGCTTGCATTGAGTACTTACAGATCCGAACACAGCGGATTCAAAAAATATGTGAAAAACAAAACAGTCTATGACCTAGCCAACATTCACCGCATAGACTGTCACATCTTAAAATTAATAAGAAACCACTTCGCGCAAGCTGCAAAGATACAAGATAATAGAATTTCTAGTGCGTGTATAGCCTAAACATGGAAACTTTGCGGAAACTGGAAAAATTCATGGAATTGGAAACCTTGTACTTTTATAATGAATGTTCTAAAAACATTTCAATATTTAACTGTGAAATCTAGAAAACGGTTGTTCTTGCAATATCTGTGGATTAATCCGTAAATGTTTAATTTAATCTGTAAAGTGAAATTTTTATCTGTAAAACCTATAAAACGGTTGTTCTTAGAACATCTGATATTTAATTCTTTAGATTTACGAAATGGATATTAGTAAAATATTGGAAATATGACGACGTTAAGAATATTCGTAGGACTTTCGGGAGAGATGTTCCGAGAATTTCAGTTATTAAGAAAATTTAAGTTTCAAGAACATCTGTAAGACTTAAGATGTGGACGTTGCTAGGACATGCAAAACTTAAGTCTCGCGAACATCTTGGGAATGTTCACAATGGATATAGGATGTTCGGATATAAACTTGACATATTACTACCAGAGCGTATCAGAAAAATAGAAAAATGACTGCAAGATAAAAGCAAACCCCAGTCAATTTAACCACATTACATTTACAATACGAAAACGGAAACCACCTAATATCCGATTGAATGGCACGCACATAACAAACAACAAACAAAGCAAGTTAAATACTAGGGACTCCACTTAGGCTCATAACTCACATGAAAGCAACAGACTAAATCAGTTATAGATAAAATAAAAAAAGAAGAAAAAAGAAAAGAAAAAAAGAAGACAGATGTACTGGCTAACTAGTCGAAACTCTAAACTCAGCATAGAAAATAAATTGAAAATATCGAAAACCAGGATAATAAGGTAAATAAAACAGAATCGCTTCTAGAAAATACTCAGAACAGTAGTGAACGCCCCATGGAATATTATGGGGCGAGGATATACGCAAGACATAAAAATACCAATGGTCAAAGAAGAAATCGGCAAGTACTTAAAAAAAATACAACTAAAGAACGGCAACACATCCAAACTCATAGAAAGAAGACCGAAAAGAAAACACCCCACTGATCTCGCTACAGAAATAAAATAGTCAAACTCGAAGATGGTATATCCTGCTAGGGGTAGCCATCCACGTGTTATTTTACCAATAAAGCATCACCCTGTATATGATATAGTGTATGTATATAGGATTTCTGAAAATATAACTTATATGTAAGTTATTATTACAAAAATCTTTTTCTATCAACTGAAAATTTCTTATTATTGCAGTTTTCCAATCGAAGACAATTTAGTATTGATCTACAGCCAAATAATGCTAGAACAACATCTGATGAATCCTATCAACAAATTTAACTTAGCGCTGACAAAAATTGCAGAATCATTATTAAACGCAGCATTGTACTGTCACCACAAAATTTCAACAACATTCCTACCAACAGCAGCCAAATTTCATTACGTATTTAATCTACGTGATCTCTGAAACATCTTTCAAGTAAAATTCATTTCAACAAAGCAAGTAATTAAAATGACAAAAGCTTAATTAAAATTAATATGCTTTTTTGCGTAAAGTGTTTGCAAACTGGTGGCGGTATCTCCGAGTAAATGAAAATTAAAGACTCATCGAACATGTGTGTACTTGACTACGTCGTAAACTGGGTGGGTGGATGCGAATCGCGTTTATTTGATATAAAAAGGGTTTACTCTTTCTTTAAGGTTTGCACACGGTGAGACTGATCCGACTGGAAATCATTTGATCAGATTGTACGTTCACGAAGCAACAAATTCTACCAAATGTCCAAATTGGACAAATTCTGAATGTAAAGAATTAAATAAAAAAAAAAAAAAACGAAGCAACAAGAGTGTATTCGGATAAGTTAATCAGTGCTGAAGATGAGAAATAGCCTTTCAGCAATTGCTGAAGGAGTCGCTTCGCAAAGATATTTCTGTAAGTTTAAAAAAGTCAGTAGTCAGGCTATAATTATTATAAGTAAAAGAGAAGTAAATAGGTCGTATAGGTTGTTACGTATATTCTTAATTTAATTTTTGATAACGATAAATTTAATAATATCATTTATTATCGCAGGAAATGGACGAAAATATTGTGTTTGCTGGACCAACATATATACAATGTATTGTCATTTTGCGGAAGGAATCGGTGAACCAAACTATATGCCAATAAAAGATTGGCAACAATTGACGAAGTTACTGGATGAAGCTCTGGTTAATTATAACGAACTGGTAATAAGAATTTATATTTAATATATAAATTATATAATATATTATATAAAAAAATATAAATAATATTCAATAATATTCAGTTTTGTCAAATGTTAGAATAAAGCAAATCATAGTCATTGTAAAAATAAACATTCGAAATTATGACAAACAAAATAATGTCACGTTCAGATGAGAAAGACAGTTTCTTATTCCGTTTGCTACAAGGTTCAATTAATATAGGTTAAATTTAGATCTTTTCTTATCGATAATATAAAACATACTTGCTAATTTCGACATATAGATTACACGCTATACATAAACAATATTTACATACGATATTTCGGTACACGAAACATTGTTTTCCACGCAACTTTTTTTTGCTTGCACTCTTCGATTGTAAAAATAGATAACATAAGAACTTGTTTTATATTGTATATAGCAGTACTATTAAAATTTAATGTCTTAATATTAATTTCTAATTCGTGAGTAAGAACCGTGAGTAAGAATTCGTGAGTAAATAAAACACATTTTTATCTGCAGTTCAAATATATGTTTCTTGAATTGAAAATTAATTGATAAAACAAGTTGATAAAACAAAAGCTATATTTATTCTGATTGGAATATTCGAATTTTTTATATATGTTACTATTTCTTTTTTCTAATCGAATATATATTTTTTTACCCCCGAGTAGGTAGCGGCAATGAATGAATGTTTTATTCGAAGATGCTATGTACCAGGTTTTGTCAAATAAGTCGTATTCTGCAGTCACCAAGTCAAATCTCTTTCTAACCTTGCGTCTTTCATCGCAGGCTTAGAGGCACTTCTGCAATAATTATTTATAAAATTCCCATAACACCATGCAATTCTAACTTCCTTATCCTTATCTTTAAGAAGAGTTGAGTACCTGTGCGAATTTTCTATAAAAATCACCACACCCTTTCAGACACGAAAAGGTGAAGCATTTACCTATTATGAAAGAAATGTAAAAAGTGAACAATTAACAAAGTAATAGAACAATAAAGGCAATTATACGTCTAGAAAATTTCAACGAGCTAAAAATATATTATCAAGATCAAAATTCTAAACAACGTTCTTCTATACACATAATCGCCGCTCAGTCTTCGTTTCCGAGATATTTAGAAAACATTTCAATTAAATCTAGTTTTCGTTACATTTCATTCTGGCACATGGGTGGTCATAGTTTTACACATCCCGACCTAAATTTGACTTATTGATGCTAATTATCCTCGATATAAGTAGAAAAAGATAAATCAATGAGTTATAGGTTAGATTTAGATTAATATTCGGCCGTGCTGCTGAAGGCCGTGAGGCTACTGGTAACGCTACTATGACTTAATTCTTATTTCATGCGATTTTTTAAGTGTATTTTCGGTGAATTTCTGCTATTTGAAGAATGTGACATAGATGGAGAATAAAAATTAACTGTGAACTTTCATGGATCAAATTTTTTTTAATTAGTTTCAAATTAATATCTACACGTACACATAACGTGTAAGCAATCTCTTTGCATAAAAATTAATCAAAGTCCTTGACATTTTAGGTGTTTCAGATACAATTACGAACAGGTTATTCGATGACTGATTTAAGAGGCGATTTATTTAAGATTTATATTTGAAATCTGGATTGAAAGGAATCGGAATAACTTTCGTGATGATGACTATCGCCGATGAAAAATTTCTGGTACATATAAACGATATGCTCGATTTTGGCGAAATCTCCGAATTATTCGCCGATGATGATTATATGTAAACAAAATACTTTCAATGCAATATTTGGATCGCGATCTATTCCTGTTATGCAAATTATTTTTTCTTCGCGGTAATGACACTTATAACTATAACTATTATGCATTGGCAATCAATCTTACAAAATTTCGTTACGGCGCACTCCTTTGTACAAAAATATAATTTTATATTTATGCTCTTTCCATATAGTTCATTATGAATTATATATAACATATAAAAAGACAATCAAATATTTTCCGTATTAACTTTTGCATAACTGAGTATATCGACCCCATAAAAAGTTCAACCATTTTAGAATTCAACAATTCTTTGTCCTTGAATTTCAAGGTCAGATTTTTTTATTCCATTGTATAGTATTCGTCACGAGGGACAGATCGTGCGTGTGTGCGTGCGTTCTGTTTCTTCTTTTCATAGTTCCTTTTAATTGGTTAATTATATATACAATATATATATATATATATATATATATATATATATATAATCGTGATTTACAACTAGCAGGTCATGCCATCTCTAATAACAAGGGATACCTTTAAAAAACGGAAAAATGACGGGAACAATGTCATTTGTTCAAAATATAGAAGAGTATACTTGCTTACATAATTATGTTCTATCTGAAAATGCAAGAAAAGATATAACAGAGAAGTCATAGCGTGAATTAGCAAATAAGATAAAATGGCCCGGTGAATGATATAGTTTCTTATTATTAGTTTTTAACAGAATAACTCCGTTGTCCGTTGTCACAAAGATCTTTGCATTGATTCTTATTATATTTCCATATAGGTTAGGCATATTATTATATATTGATTGTTTACTTGTTTCAAGTTTTACTATATTTATATATATTTGCTTATTAAAATTCTTTCATCAGGACTGACATGTTCGCGCATATTGGTATTTTCTTTTTGAATCAATCATCCAACAAATTGCATTAAATTTTGATATATATTCTCACTAACGCTGTGCATTGTTTTCTGAGCCTACTTTTGTAATGTCAATCTCTTCATTTTCGTAACTTTCGTTCACAAAATGAAAGTGAACTTCAATGTACTTAGACAATTTTTTAGACAAAGCGGACAATGTCATTTTACATTTTCCACTTCATTTTCGCCACGCGCAGGGAATCATCGTCCATCGGTTTGTATCACAATTTTCGGCACATGTTGTATCTTTGCATTCTTTCAAACGACATTACGTATGTATAATACTTGTACATTCTCCAATTCCGAATATTGAATACATATAACATTATCGGAAAATATAAACAAAGCAATATATAAGTAAGCGTGTATACGAGAATGATACAACGTATGGTGATAATCGTTTAATGCTAAAAAGATATTTTCTCCATGTATACGACACCATAGCTTATTAACACTTAGCCAACCGCGCCCGCACAGGCTAACAACCTATACGCTGTCCACCGTGCATTTTTCCAAGTAAGGAGGACTAATATTCGCTAATACTTGAAAAACAAAGAAGTCTAAAATTTATTTAAGTGGTCTATTATATGTTGCGGTAATGATTTTGTTTAACGATTTCACATACTCTTTATACGAAATATCAAATTAAAAGTATAAAAAGATATAGGTAAAATTAAAAACATTAAAGATGACTAAAGATAAATGACACGATTTGAACGCGGAGTTAAAAATTCATAATGCATTTTAATATTTTTTTTACAGTGTGGTATTGTTCGACTATAACTTTACTTAGTCACAACTGATAGTGTAACTTTTTCATTAATTTTAAGACCACCAAATTGGCCTATTTTATTACATATTGCGCTTTATAAAAGCAGAAAAAGAGTCGCAATTAATTGGGAACAATTCCCGGTAAACAATAATTGATAACAACAACAAAAGAAAATGCGTTGCTAAAGTCAAAAAAGGAAGATCTCCCCGCGTTCAGTCACTCAACGATGTTCTTCGCAAAGGGGAGATCCGATGGTTCGGATGGCTAAGTGTTAAGAAAAGTGTAAAAACAGCCAACACCACACGGAGTTCCCAGGCGGTCAACCCATCCAAGTACTAACCGTGCCCATCGCTGCTTGACTTTCGTGATCAAACGAGAACGAGTACTTTCAACGCGGTATGAGCGTTAGCTGTAGTAATCAGTTTTGTTATTTCATGTTATCGAATAGACAAAATATTTAATAAAAACGTACGTGTATGTACGAGGATAAATGGTATTTTAGACGTGCATACAGATTTATACAATTTTTCCTGGCTTCGTTTCCCAAACAATGGATTGTGAAGTTCCGTCATGTAGGTACGCGTATACTTAAAAAGTAGCCGAGTCAAGTGGACGGAACTTCATAATTGATTTTCTGGAAAATCAGGCCCTTTCGACCTGCACCATCATAATACTCTAATTTTCTCGCCTATTTCAATTTTCAAACTATTTAGTTTCACTGGACTGCGTATAACTACCAACAGCAAAATACTAACATTCACGGACGATCAAATAAAAAAAGAAATTTGAGGTGAAAAATAAGAAAAGAAACTTTATTTTTCTCACAACAATCCACTTTACAATTTGACTTTCGATCGGATCCGATTACTTTCTTTTGTCATCCCTCAACATCCCCACCGTCCATGCATTTGCTAGGCGTTCGCGACCGTTGCCACGTGCTCTTTCTTCTAGAACCTTCGGTGGAAGGACCGTTGGGATGTTGATGGTTCATTAGGCACTTCAACGATATACATTGTCGCTGAATGGCCGCCACATCTTTATCTCCATCGTCAGTCCATCGGATTTGAAGTATGCCGGTCGTGACACCTTCGACGTAACACAAACACTCTAATCCAGAAACAGCAGTCATATTACTACCAGAGCGTATCAGAAAAATAGAAAAATGACTGCAAGATAAAAGCAAACCCCAGTCAATTAAACCACATTACATTTATAATACGAAAACGGAAACCACCTAATATCCGATTGAATGGCACGCACATAACAAACAACAAACAAAGCAAGTTAAATACTAGGGACTCCACTTAGGCTCATAACTCACACGAAAGCAACATACTAAATCAATTATAGACAAAAGACGGATAAAAAGGAGACAGATGTACTGGCAAACTAGTCGAAACTCTAAACTCAGCATAGAAAATAAATTGAAAATATCGAAAACCAGGATAATAAGGTAAATACACCAGAATCGCTTCTAGAAAATACTCAGAACAGTAGTCAACGCCCCATGGAATATCAGAAACGAGGATATACGCAAGACCTAAAAATACCAATGGTCAAAGAAGAAATCGGCAAGTACTCGAAAAAAAAAAGAAAGAAAGAAAAAAATTGTAAAGTACAAATCAAATAAATAAAAAAAAAAAAAAAAAAAAAAAAAAAGAAAAAGAAATGGATTGCATGTTTGCCAATAAAGTAAGTATTAGTAATCAAACCGATGAAAGCATTGAATAATGCTTGTTACTTGCGAATACCGATACTTAACTCTGCTACGGTCTTCCATTCAACTAAATTATATAATAATATGAAGTTTGAAGAAGAAAGTTATCTTTGCATACAAAGATTCGTTTTTGTTTATTTTATCTTCTAACTAAGGACCGGGCAAATGTAGAAGTACGTTACTATATCCTTCATAATAACTTTCATTGCAAAGAACCGGTACATTCTATTATCGCAAACAAAATTTTGGCATTAGTGAAATTTTTACAAACTCTTATTTTCTCTTTGAAATGTTCCAATGTATTTATAACACTCTCTGCTATTTTTGTTGCAGCTTTCCTACGCGGGCCATATTACCGTCTTATAATATAATCAGTGTTTTGTATCAGTGTTTTTCTCAAATATGTCGGTTTCAAGAGTCGGATAAAATTTTGCTCTATACGTTCAAAAGAATACAGAAGTTCTTCGAGAAAGAAAGAAAGTAGAGCAGTAAGAACAAAGAGACCCGGAGACCGCAGCAGGGTTAAAAAGAACATGAATTTAATTTCTAAATATTTTGGATTCTTGCATCCTGATATTAACCTTCTCCTTAATCTATTTTCATCGTTAAGAAACATTTGAAACACTATTTACAATACAAAGATAAAATACTTTATTTTATATACCACATTGTGAAAATAAAGATAGTTTATTTTTTACTACATATTCAAAATATTTTATTCGTACTGTAGACCAACAACTACTTAAAATAGTATTTAAAAGGAATATTCAGAAATAGAAATAACTTTTAATTATATAAATATCTAACTCATCGGTTTCATCAGTCTCTGTAAAATACTATTTCCAATCAATTTTACAGTCTCTCACACCAGTAGTGACAAATTTAACCGTTAAAATGAAAAAAGTATCGTAATCAATATTGAAGTAGTCGAGTAATAATGATCTTTCAATGTTTCGAAAATCATATAGAGTAAATAGAAAAATAATTATTTGCTGATAATATTGCTGATAAAATTTACGAGGGAGAGTAGTAATGACTCAATGCGCGAAGAACAATTGACGAAGTTAAAACTCGGAAAAAAAAAAAAATAACAAACAATGAGAAAGTTTCAAATTGTTTTCGACGATTAAGACGAAATTTAGGAATACTTACTGCGGACGATTATGCGATACGAAGCAACTGAAGCGAATGCCGCGACGCGATGTACGACGGAACGAATGCGACTGAATTATCGTACGACGATACGAATGAGTAACGATACACACGCGCGTGTCGATGCTGCTCGCATTTGAAAGACTCCCGCACGAGACGGTTTACTAATCGTTCGCTCACTAAAATGATACTTACCTTCGCGTATGCTTCGAGATACTGTTCACAATTGAAGATTTCGCACTGGACTGTCCACTGATCGTCACGCCTGATGGAACGACTCTGTCTCCACCAACGCTTGCAGCCATGTCCACGAATGCTTCAAGATATTGACTCATCGACGAAGCTAGCACAGAAAAGTATCACTGGTTGTTACGACTCACGAAATGATTTCACCTGCACGAGCGCTTGAAGAGCGCTAAGAGATTGAAACGGTTCTTTAGTCCACGTTTAGCGATTCGAACGCACGGAAACTGACTCGCTGCTACATGTACACGATTGAACGACTCGAACGAGACTGCCGATACCGTCGTTAGGCTCCAACAACGCTGGAAAACGGAGGACCTCAAATACGCACGCTGATTGGTTTTCAAGAAAATCGTCACGCGGCATATTCGCCAGCAAGATGGCGTTTACTGCGTGCATACGTTCCAAGTGCGGGGGAGAATCCTTCGTTGAAAGAGCGTTACCTGGATGAATGCGAGGCATCGATGTAATTAGGTAAGCGTTAAAATCCCTCAATTATCCTTACAAGAAACTCGTAGCATAGGAAATAAGAAATACTGCTAGGAACATTGAAGGGAATCGTTTTAGCTATTGGAGTACCCTTCTAAAATAGCGCCTTGACTGCGAAGGCGAGCTACAACGAGCTACAACGAGCTACATACTATCCGAAATAAACAATCTAAAGTACAACTATTCTTACGATAAAAAGAGAAGATAGGCAAATAAAATAAAAAAAAAAAAAAAAAAAAAAAGAAAAAAATATGTCTAAAAAGACTCAGCTAGCATGTTCCCACAGACAAATCAAATTTTTAGGTAAAAAGAATCTAACTGTATCCCTTCTTTCAAACTGCCTCCAGAGAAAGCTCCCCTCCTCCAAGATGCAGGTATAGCGATACAGAACATCAATGAAAACATGGAGTCTAGTTATTTCATGACATGTAAAACAACGGAAAAACTATAGGTTATCGGCACTCACTTTTCCAAAACACACACACACACACACACACACACACACACACACACACACAACGATCACCTGGGTCGAGAATAATTAAACAGAATTGTTATCTCCGAAACAAATAAACTGAAAAATAAAATAGAGCGAGACATATCGCTAAATAAGACAGTCTTCATATTCTCCAATGAAAACACCTCGGATAACCTCAAACAACCAGACACAGAAATAAACTACTTTACAAATTATAACCATCTAAAAATCATTGCCTCTAAATTAAACAATAAAAAATCATCCGCTTTCGACGACGTCCCGAACATTTTGCTCAAACGGTTAACCAACAAAATAAAATGATATTACACAGTGCTCTTTAATAATATTAGCAGCCATCACAAAAGAAAAGAAAATAAAGACCGCTTCTCACACTCAAACCTGCGATATATAAGTCTCCTTTTGAACAAAAAATAACGTAATCCTAAAAAAAGAAAAATCAATTCGGCTCCCTTAACAAACAATTTTTAATAATCTATAATCGAAGCATCGAGAAAGAGAAATGTTTTGGTATTACGCGACCATTATCATGCATCGTATCATTCTCATTTTGGCACACACCTATGTTCCTTTAAACATTCTATTTTTTGACCATGGAAAACAAATAAGAAAACTATTGATTTCAGCCAACGCTCATACCGCGCTGAGTGCACTCGTTCTCGTCCGAGTTGACCGTAAACCTCCGAGCAGGACGGACCTCTCAGCCCGGAAAGGGACATCAGGCTTGGGCCCTAACAGTGTGCGCGTCAAAACGAACTAACGCTCCCAAATAAAAAAAAAAAAAAAAAAAAAGTGACAAAAAGTGGAAAGGAAAAAAAAAAAAAGTGTCAAACAGTGAAAAACATTTCAGTGACATCTTCGCCGTAAAACAAAAAAAAAAAAAAAAACAACAAAATTAAGGTATATAAAAAAATAGGATCCACCGAAAATGAAGCAAAAAGCAAGAAAATGGAATCCGCCCTAGATCTAACGAAAAAACATTCGATAAAAAGAAAAATAGACACTCAGAAAGCAATTATAGAAATCTGCAACAGCGTTGGACTTTCCGCGCAAAAGACGCGGAAACTCAACCCACAACCAAACCTGATTGCCAGGTCAAAAAGTCGCGTGAACATAAACGAAGAAATTCGCCGCACGCAAGTAGAAAAAGCGACAGAATTCGCAACCATGAGGCCCATAAGAGGAACCCCACACCCAGCGATCGCAACCAGCAATAGATTCGACCTATTGCAAATCGAACAAGTATCTCAGCCCCAACAAGAGGCAACAAATTACCCAACACCGTGCTCAACCTTAGAGCAAATAAGAAAAAAAAACGACTTATTAAGAGTCAAAATGGGTCAACACAGACCCACCCCGACGTCAAGATTCCCATCACCGGAGAGGCGACAGGCCTCAACGAACATGCCCGGAGGCCCAGCGCCAACAGCATCGCCAAAGGGGATCCGGACACCAACCGGACACCCCAGCAAACACACCGCGGATGAACATACGAACGCCCCTACCGCTACAAAGGAAATCAAACCTCCACCCATAGTCATCACAAACCAGAACCCGAAAGATACTGTAGCCCTCATGGAAGAAGTAACAAACATTAAAAATTTCCACATCAAAAGGGTTCACACAGGTAAACATGCACTATACCTACGAAACATAGCCGACTTTCACAAAGCCAAAGAAACACTCAGAGCAGCAAACACAACATACTACACCTACACACCCAAAACAGAAAAACACCACACATACTTACTAAAAGGACTAGACAACAGTTATACCGAAACAGAAATACTGACAGACCTACAATCTCTACAAATAAACGACGTACAATTTACGAAAGTCTCGCGATTCACGACAAAAAGATCAAGGGAGAATAACATACTGCTCCCAATTTATATAATCCAACTATCCCCTCACAGCAATATAAGCAACTTATTAAAAATTAACCATTTTAACTATTTTAAGATAAAATGGGAAAAAATAATAAAAAGAAAGGATGACATAATCCAATGTCATAAATGCCAACGACTAGGGCACTCTGCACAAAACTGCAACCTACACTATCGCTGTGTAAAATGCACAGAGCCCCATGGCCCAGGCGACTGTAGAATAAAGAAAGAAGACGCAGTCACTAACGACAAAATATTCTGCGTAACCTGCAAAAATTACGGACACCCAGCGTCATACAAGGGGTGTCCCAAACTCGTAGAACTTCGTAAAAACTTAACAAAAAAAATAAAAAATGACAAAGAAACAAAAGCAGAACGAATTGCCCAAATCAGCCGTAAATACGTCCCAGAACTAAAGTTCTCAGACATAGTGAAACGGCAAATAATAAAAAATAAAACACCCGAAGACATACCCCCAAAAACAAATTCATATCATCCGCTCCCAGGCCTATACCCACCTAAAACCGACAACACCCCCCAACTAAACATAAACTACTTTGAAGACTTCAAAAAAAGCATACTCCAAGCGCTAAAAGAACAGCAAATGCAATTAAACGCCATAAAAACAACACTAGCAATACATGAAGAAAGGTTCGACACCATCTACAAGGCTTTAAATATCGCGTATGACAAATATCCATAAACCTCAAAACCAACAAACACAGCAAAAAACAAATAAATTAAACTTAAAAGATCTGAAAATAATTGCAATAAATGCCAACTCCCTAATCTCAAATCAAAAAAGATACAGTATGCTAACCCTAATAAATAAAGAATCCCCCGACATCGTACTCATCTCAGAAACAAAACTAAATAAAAGACACAAAGTACACTTCAAAAACTACTCCATGATAAGACAAGACAGACCGAACGCCAGCCAAGGAGGAGGAACAGCAATCCTCATAAGAAACCCCATAAAACACGAAACAATTCTAAATGACAAAATAACAAGTTTCAAAATCCTAGAAACAACGATCATAAAAATAAAAATAAGCGATAAGGAAAACCTATTCATCACTGCAGCCTACGCAACCTATGGAAACCGGAAGGAATTTAGCGAAGAATTCAATAAACTCTTCGAACTCCTACAGCTCAACAAGCCAGAAAACTTCTATATAATAGCAGGCGACCTCAACGCAAAACACACCAGCTGGAAAAACGAAATAAACAACACGAGAGGCAACTTCATTAGAAACTGGCTAGACAACAGAAGCATTCACTTCAAAACAATCTTATACAGCTCCGAACTACCCTCTTACCCAAAAGGAGGCTCATACCTGGACATATGCTTAGCAGATGCGAGACTAAAGTTTCAAGACCTACGCCCAAACAACACCCTAAAAACCTTATCCTATGACAGTGACCATAGCGCCCTAGTATTCCACATAAAAAAGGATACATCGGACCTCCTAACACTCGAAATACAGACCGAGGCACCCAGGTACAATTACAAAAAGACCGATTGGAAAAAATTCCAAAACATACTCGAACAGAACTGCGACCTAAAGATCTACAACAACGCCAATCTAACTAACAGTCAAATCGACTCATTCCTAGAAGAAATAGAAAAACATACACAAATCGCTCTCCAAAAATCCGTGCCAATCGTAAAACAAGAAAATTCATGCAAGCCCTATATCAACAACAAAATAAAAGAACTACAACGAGACAAAAGCTACATACTCTCCAAAGTAAACAATATAAAATTCAACTATTCTTATGACAAAAGAGAAGAATTAGAATTTCTAAAGTACCTTCTATACGAAATAAAAACACAACTGAAACAAGAATTCGCAAGCTCCATAAACCATCACTGGACAAACAAAATAAAAAACATCTCCAAAAACGACACAGCCAACATGTTTCCACAAATAAATCAAATCTTCAGGCCAAAAGGACAAAACCCCATCCCACCTCTCAAATTGCCCCCAGAAAAAGCTTCCCTCATCCAAGAAGCAGGTTTATCGATACGCAACACCACCAGAGACACCGAGGGTAACTTCATAATAGCCAAATCAACAGAAAAACTAGACATTATCGGCACCCACTTTTCCAAAACACACACACAAAACGAACACATGGGCCGTGAACAACTAAACAGAATTATCACCGCCGAAACATACAAACTCAGAAACGAAATGGAACAAGACATAACGCTAAACAAAACAGTCAGCACATTCTCAAACGAAAACACCGCAGACAACCCCAAACAACCGGAACCAGAAATAAACTACTTCACAAACTACAATCAACTAAACAAAATATTCTCCAAACTAAACAACAAAAAATCCTCCGGCTTCGACGGCATCCCAAACATCCTACTCAAGCACCTACCGAACAAAATAAAATGGTACTACACAGTACTCTTCAACAATGCACTAAACAACACATATTTCCCCAAAAAATGGAAAAAAGCCAAACTGATAGCGATAACAAAAAAAGATAAAGACGGCTCATCACCCGCAAACCTACGACCCATAAGTCTCCTCCCCAACATAAGCAAGGTATTTGAAATAACCATAAACAACCCCCTCACCTCCTTCTGCTCAAAAAATGACATAATCCCAGAAAATCAATTTGGCTTCCGACACAAACACTCCACAATTCACGCAATAAACAAACTTACGTCGGACATCTGCTGGGCGCTAAACGCAAAACAACGAGTAGCCGCCTGCCTAATAGACCTCGAAAAAGCCTTCGACACAGTCTGGATCCCAGGTCTCATATACAAATTAATCAAGAAAAATTTCCCCAAATACCTAATTAAAATAGTTTGGGACATGATCACAAGCAGAACTTTCGTAATGACTGAAGGATCACACACATCCAGCAAAGAATTCCCCATAAAAAACGGTCTGCAACAAGGCACAGTAAACTCCACGCTACTTTTCAATATTTACAATAGTGACTTACTAAACCTCTTTAATCTCAATACATCCACCCATAAACGCTCCATAGCCTTCGCAGATGACCTAATCATCTACGTAACAGGCCACAAAACCACGAGAATAAAAACAGAATTACAAGAACTCTTTGAAAAAATTAACGATTATTACAACACATGGAAGCTAAAAATAAACACAAACAAATGTGAGACAATACTATTTAGACCCAAGTCAAGCAAAATCGGTCCAATAGAAAGGGAACACTGCAAAAAATTTCAGCTTAGGGAAAAAGCAAACGAAGGGGAACCCATACCGCATAAAAACTGCGTTAAATACCTAGGTATAAACATAGACGATAAACTAAGCTACAAGCAGCACATTCAAATCCAACTCTCCAAAGCCAGCAAAGCATTTTGGAGAGTAAAAAGATTATTTTACTCTAAACATCTCAACAGTCAAGTAAAAATACTGTGCTATCAAGCACTAATCAGACCTATTATAACATACGGCTGCCCAATCTGGTACAACATATCAGCCTCCCAAATGGAAAAAATTCGCAGATTCGAAAGGAAATGCATCAGAGCTTGCCTGAATACTTACAGATCCGAACACAGCGGATTCAAAAAATATGTTAAAAACAAAACAATATACGACCTAGCCAACATTCACCGCATAGACTGTCACATATTAAAAGTAACAAGAAACCACTTCGCACAAGCTGCAAAAATTCAAGAAAACAGCCTAATCTTCAGTTGCCTACTCCCAAATGACTCATACTACAAAAACACTCTGGCAACAGGCTACATCCCACCAGAAGCGTTCATCTACTTAGACGAAAAAAACTACCTCCAGGATCAAAATAACATCCCAGTAATATACCACATAAAAAGAAAAATAGGAACCAAAACCATACTCTACGAAGAAAACTTAAACGGACAAACCGCAGACACTAGGTGGAGATACAACATGGCCCTCCCTCTGAAAGACGCTAAAGACAAACACAGAAAAAACACAAAGAAATATTGGTGGATTTCAAATCCAAAATAAAACAAGAGAGAAAACCAGTAAACCGACAGAACACATCTCTGACACCGCATAACACAGGTGTAATTGTAAATAATATGTAAATATTGTAAATAAACCTATTTGACATCCCCCTCCCCCGCCCCCTCCCTATTATCCCCTCCAAAGGCATTCAGCGCCAAAATGTAAATTACCGATAAGTCCTGTTTTGCGACCAAGTTTCAGGACAAAAAAAAATCAAGCAAGAACAAAATTACATAAAAGCTCCGCCCCCCAGCGGCTTAAATCCAAAGAATAGACAAAAATCACAAAAAAATTGTAAAACACCGACACATAATATAGTATGGCTACGTCGTACCGTCGCGTATCGGTACTTTTGCCTAGCACACCATTACCAAAATTCACAGTTTATTTGAATATCAAAATGTAACGAAAATTGTATCCTTGGCTTAATAAACATTATTAAAAAAAAAAAAAAAAGCACTCGTTCTCGTCCGATCACGAAAGTTAAGCAGCGCCGGGCACGGATAGTACTTGGATGGGTGACCGCCTGGGAACTCCGTGTGGTGTTGGCTTTTTCTTTTTATTTTCCCAATATTTTTTACTTTTCATGACAATGCGTTTTTAATAATCTATAATCGAAGCATCGAGAAAGAGAAATGTTTTGGTCGAACTCTTACAGCTCAGCAAACCGGAAAACTACTATATAATAGCAGGCGACTTTAACGCAAAACATACAAGCTGGAAAAACGAAGTAAACAACACGAGAGGCAACTTCATTAGAAACTGGCTAGACAATAAAAGCATTCACTTCAAAACAATCTTATACAGCTCCGAGCTACCCTCTTACCCAAAAGGAGGCTCATACCTGGACATATGCTTAGCAGATGCGCGACTAAAATTTCAAAACCTACGTCCTTAAAACCTTAGCCTATGACAGTGACCATAACGCCCTAGTATTTCACATAAAAAAGAATTCATCGGACCTCCTAACACTGGAAACACAGACCGAGGCACCCAGGTACAATTACAAAAAGACAGACTGGAAAAAATTCCAAAACATACTGGAAGATCTACAACAACGTCAACCTAACAAACAATCAAATCGACTCATTCATGGACGAAATAGAAAAACATACACAAATCGCTCTCCAAAATTCCGTGCCAAACATAAAACAAAAAAATTCATGCCAGCCCTATATCAACAATAAAATAAAAGAACTACAACGAGACAAAAGCTACATACTCTCCAAAATAAACAATATAAAATTCAACTATTCTTACGACAAAAGAGAAGGATTAGAATTTCTAAAATACCTTCTATACAAAATAAAAGCACATCTGAAACAAGAATTGGCTAACTCTATAAACCATTACTGGACAAACGAAATAAGAAACATCTCAAAAAACGACTCAGCCAACATGTTCACACAAATAAATCAAATCTTCAGACCAAAAGGACAAAACCCCATCCCACCTCTCAAATTGCCTCCAAAGAAATCCTCCGTCATCCAAGAAGCAGGTATAACGTTACACAACATCGACAAAGACACCGAAGATAACTTCATAATAACTAAAACAACAGAAAAACTTGACATTATCGGCACCCACGTTTCCAAGACACACACACACACACAAAACGAACACATGGGCCGTGAACAACTAAACAGAATTATCATCGCCGAAACAAACAAACTGAAAAATGAAATGGAACAAGAAAGACATAACGCTAAACAAAACAGTCAGCACATTCTCAAACGAAAACACCGCAGACAATCCCAAACAACCGGAACCAGAAATAGACTCTACTTCACAAACTACAATCAACTAAACAAAATCTTCTCCAAACTAAACAACAAAAAATCCTCCGGCTTCGACGGCGTCCCAAACATCTTACTCAAGCGCCTACCGAACAAAATAAAATGGTACTAGACAGTACTCTTCAACAACGCACTGAACAACACATATTTCCCCAAAAAAAATGGAAAAAAGCCAAACTGATAGCTATAACAAAAAAAAAAAAAAAAAAAAAGAAAAAGATAAAGACGGCTCATCACCCGCAAACCTACGACCCATAAGTCTCCTCCCCAACATAAGCAAAGTATTTGAAATAATCATAAACAACCCCCTCACCTCCTTCTGCTAAAAAAATGACATAATCCCAGAAAATCAATTTGGCTTCCGACACAAACACTCCACAATTCACGCAATAAACAAACTTTTACGTCGGACATCTGCTGGGCGCTAAACGCAAAACAACGAGTAGCCGCCTGCTTAATAGACCTCGAAAAAGCTTTCGACACAGTCTGGATCCCAGCTCTCGTATACAAATTGATCAAGAAAAACTTTCCTAAACACCTGATTAAAATAGTCTGGGACATGATCACAAGCAGAACATTCGTAATGACCGAAGGTTCACACACATCAAGCAAAGAATTGTCCATAAAAAACGGTCTGCAACAAGGTACAGTAAATTCCCCGTTACTTTTCAGTATTTACAATAGTGGCTTACTAAACCTCTTTAATCTCAATACATCCACCCATAAACGCTCCATAGCCTTCGCAGATGACCTAATCATCTACGTAACAGGCCGCAAAACCAAAACAATAAAAATGGGAACTGCAAGAACTTTTTGAGAAAATTAACGATTGTTACAACACATGGAAACTAAAAACCAACACAAGCAAATGCGAAACCATACTGTTTAGACCCAAGTCAAGCGAAATCGGTCCAATAGGAAGGGAACACTGCAGAAAATTTCAGCTAAGGGAAAAAGCAAACGAAGGGGAGCTCATACCGCATAAAAACTGCGTAAAATACCTAGGTATAAACATAGACGATAAATTAAACTATAAGCAGCACATCCAAAGCCAGTAAAGCATTCTGGAGAACAAAAAGATTATTCTACTCCAAACATCTCAACAGTCAAGTAAAAATCCTGTGCTATCATGCACTATCAGATGCTATCAGACCGATGATAACCTACGGCTGCCCAATCTGGTACAACATATCAGCCTCCCAAATGGAAAAAATTCGCAGATTCGAAAGAAAATGCATCAGAGCTTGCATTGAGTACTTACAGATCCGAACACAGCGGATTCAAAAAATATGTGAAAAACAAAACAGTCTATGACCTAGCCAACATTCACCGCATAGACTGTCACATCTTAAAATTAATAAGAAACCACTTCGCGCAAGCTGCAAAGATACAAGATAATAGAATTTCTAGTGCGTGTATAGCCTAAACATGGAAACTTTGCGGAAACTGGAAAAATTCATGGAATTGGAAACCTTGTACTTTTATAATGAATGTTCTAAAAACATTTCAATATTTAACTGTGAAATCTAGAAAACGGTTGTTCTTGCAATATCTGTGGATTAATCCGTAAATGTTTAATTTAATCTGTAAAGTGAAATTTTTATCTGTAAAACCTATAAAACGGTTGTTCTTAGAACATCTGATATTTAATTCTTTAGATTTACGAAATGGATATTAGTAAAATATTGGAAATATGACGACGTTAAGAATATTCGTAGGACTTTCGGGAGAGATGTTCCGAGAATTTCAGTTATTAAGAAAATTTAAGTTTCAAGAACATCTGTAAGACTTAAGATGTGGACGTTGCTAGGACATGCAAAACTTAAGTCTCGCGAACATCTTGGGAATGTTCACAATGGATATAGGATGTTCGGATATAAACTTGACATATTACTACCAGAGCGTATCAGAAAAATAGAAAAATGACTGCAAGATAAAAGCAAACCCCAGTCAATTTAACCACATTACATTTACAATACGAAAACGGAAACCACCTAATATCCGATTGAATGGCACGCACATAACAAACAACAAACAAAGCAAGTTAAATACTAGGGACTCCACTTAGGCTCATAACTCACATGAAAGCAACAGACTAAATCAGTTATAGATAAAATAAAAAAAGAAGAAAAAAGAAAAGAAAAAAAGAAGACAGATGTACTGGCTAACTAGTCGAAACTCTAAACTCAGCATAGAAAATAAATTGAAAATATCGAAAACCAGGATAATAAGGTAAATAAAACAGAATCGCTTCTAGAAAATACTCAGAACAGTAGTGAACGCCCCATGGAATATCATGGGGCGAGGATATACGCAAGACCTAAAAATACCAATGGTCAAAGAAGAAATCGGCAAGTACTTAAAAAAAATACAACTAAAGAACGGCAACACATCCAAACTCATAGAAAGAAGACCGAAAAGAAAACACCCCACTGATCTCGCTACAGAAATAAAATAGTCAAACTCGAAGATGGTATATCCTGCTAGGGGTAGCCATCCACGTGTTATTTTACCAATAAAGCATCACCCTGTATATGATATAGTGTATGTATATAGGATTTCTGAAAATATAACTTATATGTAAGTTATTATTACAAAAATCTTTTTCTATCAACTGAAAATTTCTTATTATTGCAGTTTTCCAATCGAAGACAATTTAGTATTGATCTACAGCCAAATAATGCTAGAACAACATCTGATGAATCCTATCAACAAATTTAACTTAGCGCTGACAAAAATTGCAGAATCATTATTAAACGCAGCATTGTACTGTCACCACAAAATTTCAACAACATTCCTACCAACAGCAGCCAAATTTCATTACGTATTTAATCTACGTGATCTCTGAAACATCTTTCAAGTAAAATTCATTTCAACAAAGCAAGTAATTAAAATGACAAAAGCTTAATTAAAATTAATATGCTTTTTTGCGTAAAGTGTTTGCAAACTGGTGGCGGTATCTCCGAGTAAATGAAAATTAAAGACTCATCGAACATGTGTGTACTTGACTACGTCGTAAACTGGGTGGGTGGATGCGAATCGCGTTTATTTGATATAAAAAGGGTTTACTCTTTCTTTAAGGTTTGCACACGGTGAGACTGATCCGACTGGAAATCATTTGATCAGATTGTACGTTCACGAAGCAACAAATTCTACCAAATGTCCAAAAATTGGACAAATTCTGAATGTAAAGAATTAAATAAAAAAAAAAAAAAACGAAGCAACAAGAGTGTATTCGGATAAGTTAATCAGTGCTGAAGATGAGAAATAGCCTTTCAGCAATTGCTGAAGGAGTCGCTTCGCAAAGATATTTCTGTAAGTTTAAAAAAGTCAGTAGTCAGGCTATAATTATTATAAGTAAAAGAGAAGTAAATAGGTCGTATAGGTTGTTACGTATATTCTTAATTTAATTTTTGATAACGATAAATTTAATAATATCATTTATTATCGCAGGAAATGGACGAAAATATTGTGTTTGCTGGACCAACATATATACAATGTATTGTCATTTTGCGGAAGGAATCGGTGAACCAAACTATATGCCAATAAAAGATTGGCAACAATTGACGAAGTTACTGGATGAAGCTCTGGTTAATTATAACGAACTGGTAATAAGAATTTATATTTAATATATAAATTATATAATATATTATATAAAAAAATATAAATAATATTCAATAATATTCAGTTTTGTCAAATGTTAGAATAAAGCAAATCATAGTCATTGTAAAAATAAACATTCGAAATTATGACAAACAAAATAATGTCACGTTCAGATGAGAAAGACAGTTTCTTATTCCGTTTGCTACAAGGTTCAATTAATATAGGTTAAATTTAGATCTTTTCTTATCGATAATATAAAACATACTTGCTAATTTCGACATATAGATTACACGCTATACATAAACAATATTTACATACGATATTTCGGTACACGAAACATTGTTTTCCACGCAACTTTTTTTTGCTTGCACTCTTCGATTGTAAAAATAGATAACATAAGAACTTGTTTTATATTGTATATAGCAGTACTATTAAAATTTAATGTCTTAATATTAATTTCTAATTCGTGAGTAAGAACCGTGAGTAAGAATTCGTGAGTAAATAAAACACATTTTTATCTGCAGTTCAAATATATGTTTCTTGAATTGAAAATTAATTGATAAAACAAGTTGATAAAACAAAAGCTATATTTATTCTGATTGGAATATTCGAATTTTTTATATATGTTACTATTTCTTTTTTCTAATCGAATATATATTTTTTTACCCCCGAGTAGGTAGCGGCAATGAATGAATGTTTTATTCGAAGATGCTATGTACCAGGTTTTGTCAAATAAGTCGTATTCTGCAGTCACCAAGTCAAATCTCTTTCTAACCTTGCGTCTTTCATCGCAGGCTTAGAGGCACTTCTGCAATAATTATTTATAAAATTCCCATAACACCATGCAATTCTAACTTCCTTATCCTTATCTTTAAGAAGAGTTGAGTACCTGTGCGAATTTTCTATAAAAATCACCACACCCTTTCAGACACGAAAAGGTGAAGCATTTACCTATTATGAAAGAAATGTAAAAAGTGAACAATTAACAAAGTAATAGAACAATAAAGGCAATTATACGTCTAGAAAATTTCAACGAGCTAAAAATATATTATCAAGATCAAAATTCTAAACAACGTTCTTCTATACACATAATCGCCGCTCAGTCTTCGTTTCCGAGATATTTAGAAAACATTTCAATTAAATCTAGTTTTCGTTACATTTCATTCTGGCACATGGGTGGTCATAGTTTTACACATCCCGACCTAAATTTGACTTATTGATGCTAATTATCCTCGATATAAGTAGAAAAAGATAAATCAATGAGTTATAGGTTAGATTTAGATTAATATTCGGCCGTGCTGCTGAAGGCCGTGAGGCTACTGGTAACGCTACTATGACTTAATTCTTATTTCATGCGATTTTTTAAGTGTATTTTCGGTGAATTTCTGCTATTTGAAGAATGTGACATAGATGGAGAATAAAAATTAACTGTGAACTTTCATGGATCAAATTTTTTTTAATTAGTTTCAAATTAATATCTACACGTACACATAACGTGTAAGCAATCTCTTTGCATAAAAATTAATCAAAGTCCTTGACATTTTAGGTGTTTCAGATACAATTACGAACAGGTTATTCGATGACTGATTTAAGAGGCGATTTATTTAAGATTTATATTTGAAATCTGGATTGAAAGGAATCGGAATAACTTTCGTGATGATGACTATCGCCGATGAAAAATTTCTGGTACATATAAACGATATGCTCGATTTTGGCGAAATCTCCGAATTATTCGCCGATGATGATTATATGTAAACAAAATACTTTCAATGCAATATTTGGATCGCGATCTATTCCTGTTATGCAAATTATTTTTTCTTCGCGGTAATGACACTTATAACTATAACTATTATGCATTGGCAATCAATCTTACAAAATTTCGTTACGGCGCACTCCTTTGTACAAAAATATAATTTTATATTTATGCTCTTTCCATATAGTTCATTATGAATTATATATAACATATAAAAAGACAATCAAATATTTTCCGTATTAACTTTTGCATAACTGAGTATATCGACCCCATAAAAAGTTCAACCATTTTAGAATTCAACAATTCTTTGTCCTTGAATTTCAAGGTCAGATTTTTTTATTCCATTGTATAGTATTCGTCACGAGGGACAGATCGTGCGTGTGTGCGTGTGTGCGTGCGTTCTGTTTCTTCTTTTCATAGTTCCTTTTAATTGGTTAATTATATATACAATATATATATATATATATATATATATATAATCGTGATTTACAACTAGCAGGTCATGCCATCTCTAATAACAAGGGATACCTTTAAAAAACGGAAAAATGACGGGAACAATGTCATTTGTTCAAAATATAGAAGAGTATACTTGCTTACATAATTATGTTCTATCTGAAAATGCAAGAAAAGATATAACAGAGAAGTCATAGCGTGAATTAGCAAATAAGATAAAATGGCCCGGTCAATGATATAGTTTCTTATTATTAGTTTTTAACAGAATAACTCCGTTGTCCGTTGTCACAAAGATCTTTGCATTGATTCTTATTATATTTCCATATAGGTTAGGCATATTATTATATATTGATTGTTTACTTGTTTCAAGTTTTACTATATTTATATATATTTGCTTATTAAAATTCTTTCATCAGGACTGACATGTTCGCGCATATTGGTATTTTCTTTTTGAATCAATCATCCAACAAATTGCATTAAATTTTGATATATATTCTCACTAACGCTGTGCATTGTTTTCTGAGCCTACTTTTGTAATGTCAATCTCTTCATTTTCGTAACTTTCATTCACAAAATGAAAGTGAACTTCAATGTACTTAGACAATTTTTTAGACAAAGCGGACAATGTCATTTTACATTTTCCACTTCATTTTCGCCACGCGCAGGGAATCATCGTCCATCGGTTTGTATCACAATTTTCGGCACATGTTGTATCTTTGCATTCTTTCAAACGACATTACGTATGTATAATACTTGTACATTCTCCAATTCCGAATATTGAATACATATAACATTATCGGAAAATATAAACAAAGCAATATATAAGTAAGCGTGTATACGAGAATGATACAACGTATGGTGATAATCGTTTAATGCTAAAAAGATATTTTCTCCATGTATACGACACCATAGCTTATTAACACTTAGCCAACCGCGCCCGCACAGGCTAACAACCTATACGCTGTCCACCGTGCATTTTTCCAAGTAAGGAGGACTAATATTCGCTAATACTTGAAAAACAAAGAAGTCTAAAATTTATTTAAGTGGTCTATTATATGTTGCGGTAATGATTTTGTTTAACGATTTCACATACTCTTTATACGAAATATCAAATTAAAAGTATAAAAAGATATAGGTAAAATTAAAAACATTAAAGATGACTAAAGATAAATGACACGATTTGAACGCGGAGTTAAAAATTCATAATGCATTTTAATATTTTTTTTACAGTGTGGTATTGTTCGACTATAACTTTACTTAGTCACAACTGATAGTGTAACTTTTTCATTAATTTTAAGACCACCAAATTGGCCTATTTTATTACATATTGCGCTTTATAAAAGCAGAAAAAGAGTCGCAATTAATTGGGAACAATTCCCGGTAAACAATAATTGATAACAACAACAAAAGAAAATGCGTTGCTAAAGTCAAAAAAGGAAGATCTCCCCGCGTTCAGTCACTCAACGATGTTCTTCGCAAAGGGGAGATCCGATGGTTCGGATGGCTAAGTGTTAAGAAAAGTGTAAAAACAGCCAACACCACACGGAGTTCCCAGGCGGTCAACCCATCCAAGTACTAACCGTGCCCATCGCTGCTTAACTTTCGTGATCGGACGAGAACGAGTGCTTTTTTTTTATGGTGTTTATTTAACCAAGGATACAATTTTCGTTACATTTTGGTATTCATAATAAACTGTGAATTTTGGTAATGGTGTGCTAGGCAAAAGTACCGATACGCGACGGTACGACGTAGCAATACTATATTATGTGTCGGTGTTTTACAATTTTTTTGTGATTTTAGGTCTATTCTTTGGATTTAAGCCGCTGGGGGGCGGAGCTTTTATGTAATTTTGTTCTTGCTTGATTTTTTTTTGTCCTGAAACTTGGTCGCAAAACAGGACTTATCGGTAATTTACATTTTGGCGCTGTATGCCTCTGGGGGGGATAATGGGGAGGGGGCGGGGGAGGGGGCGGGGGAGGGGGATGTCAAATAGGTTTATTTACAATATTTACATATTATTTACAATTACACCTGTGTTATGCGGTGTCAGAGATGTGTTCTGTCGGTTTACTGGTTTTCTCTCTTGTTTTATTTTGGATTTGAAATCCACCAATATTTCTTTGTGTTTTTTCTGTGTTTGTCTTTAGCGTCTTTCAGAGGGAGGGCCATGTTGTATCTCCACCTAGTGTCTGCGGTTTGTCCGTTTAAGTTTTCTTCGTAGAGTATGGTTTTGGTTCCTATTTTTCTTTTTATGTGGTATATTACTGGGATGTTATTTTGATCCTGGAGGTAGTTTTTTTCGTCTAAGTAGATGAACGCTTCTGGTGGGATGTAGCCTGTTGCCAGAGTGTTTTTGTAGTATGAGTCATTTGGGAGTAGGCAACTGAAGATTAGGCTGTTTTCTTGAATCTTTGCAGCTTGCGCGAAGTGGTTTCTTGTTACTTTTAATATGTGACAGTCTATGCGGTGAATGTTGGCTAGGTCATAGACTGTTTTGTTTTTCACATATTTTTTGAATCCGCTGTGTTCGGATCTGTAAGTACTCAATGCAAGCTCTGATGCATTTTCTTTCGAATCTGCGAATTTTTTCCATTTGGGAGGCTGATATGTTGTACCAGATTGGGCAGCCGTAGGTTATCATCGGTCTGATAGCATCTGATAGTGCATGATAGCACAGGATTTTTACTTGACTGTTGAGATGTTTGGAGTAGAATAATCTTTTTGTTCTCCAGAATGCTTTACTGGCTTTGGATGTGCTGCTTATAGTTTAATTTATCGTCTATGTTTATACCTAGGTATTTTACGCAGTTTTTATGCGGTATGAGCTCCCCTTCGTTTGCTTTTTCCCTTAGCTGAAATTTTCTGCAGTGTTCCCTTCCTATTGGACCGATTTCGCTTGACTTGGGTCTAAACAGTATGGTTTCGCATTTGCTTGTGTTGGTTTTTAGTTTCCATGTGTTGTAACAATCGTTAATTTTCTCAAAAAGTTCTTGCAGTTCCCATTTTTATTGTTTTGGTTTTGCGGCCTGTTACGTAGATGATTAGGTCATCTGCGAAGGCTATGGAGCGTTTATGGGTGGATGTATTGAGATTAAAGAGGTTTAGTAAGCCACTATTGTAAATACTGAAAAGTAACGGGGAATTTACTGTACCTTGTTGCAGACCGTTTTTTATGGACAATTCTTTGCTTGATGTGTGTGAACCTTCGGTCATTACGAATGTTCTGCTTGTGATCATGTCCCAGACTATTTTAATCAGGTGTTTAGGAAAGTTTTTCTTGATCAATTTGTATACGAGAGCTGGGATCCAGACTGTGTCGAAAGCTTTTTCGAGGTCTATTAAGCAGGCGGCTACTCGTTGTTTTGCGTTTAGCGCCCAGCAGATGTCCGACGTAAAAGTTTGTTTATTGCGTGAATTGTGGAGTGTTTGTGTCGGAAGCCAAATTGATTTTCTGGGATTATGTCATTTTTTTAGCAGAAGGAGGTGAGGGGGTTGTTTATGATTATTTCAAATACTTTGCTTATGTTGGGGAGGAGACTTATGGGTCGTAGGTTTGCGGGTGATGAGCCGTCTTTATCTTTTTCTTTTTTTTTTTTTTTTTTTTTGTTATAGCTATCAGTTTGGCTTTTTTCCATTTTTTTTGGGGAAATATGTGTTGTTCAGTGCGTTGTTGAAGAGTACTGTCTAGTACCATTTTATTTTGTTCGGTAGGCGCTTGAGTAAGATGTTTGGGACGCCGTCGAAGCCGGAGGATTTTTTGTTGTTTAGTTTGGAGAAGATTTTGTTTAGTTGATTGTAGTTTGTGAAGTAGAGTCTATTTCTGGTTCCGGTTGTTTGGGATTGTCTGCGGTGTTTTCGTTTGAGAATGTGCTGACTGTTTTGTTTAGCGTTATGTCTTTCTTGTTCCATTTCATTTTTCAGTTTGTTTGTTTCGGCGATGATAATTCTGTTTAGTTGTTCACGGCCCATGTGTTCGTTTTGTGTGTGTGTGTGTGTCTTGGAAACGTGGGTGCCGATAATGTCAAGTTTTTCTGTTGTTTTAGTTATTATGAAGTTATCTTCGGTGTCTTTGTCGATGTTGTGTAACGTTATACCTGCTTCTTGGATGACGGAGGATTTCTTTGGAGGCAATTTGAGAGGTGGGATGGGGTTTTGTCCTTTTGGTCTGAAGATTTGATTTATTTGTGTGAACATGTTGGCTGAGTCGTTTTTTGAGATGTTTCTTATTTCGTTTGTCCAGTAATGGTTTATAGAGTTAGCCAATTCTTGTTTCAGATGTGCTTTTATTTTGTATAGAAGGTACTTTAGAAATTCTAATCCTTCTCTTTTGTCGTAAGAATAGTTGAATTTTATATTGTTTATTTTGGAGAGTATGTAGCTTTTGTCTCGTTGTAGTTCTTTTATTTTATTGTTGATATAGGGCTGGCATGAATTTTTTTGTTTTATGTTTGGCACGGAATTTTGGAGAGCGATTTGTGTATGTTTTTCTATTTCGTCCATGAATGAGTCGATTTGATTGTTTGTTAGGTTGACGTTGTTGTAGATCTTCCAGTATGTTTTGGAATTTTTTCCAGTCTGTCTTTTTGTAATTGTACCTGGGTGCCTCGGTCTGTGTTTCCAGTGTTAGGAGGTCCGATGAATTCTTTTTTATGTGAAATACTAGGGCGTTATGGTCACTGTCATAGGCTAAGGTTTTAAGGACGTAGGTTTTGAAATTTTAGTCGCGCATCTGCTAAGCATATGTCCAGGTATGAGCCTCCTTTTGGGTAAGAGGGTAGCTCGGAGCTGTATAAGATTGTTTTGAAGTGAATGCTTTTATTGTCTAGCCAGTTTCTAATGAAGTTGCCTCTCGTGTTGTTTACTTCGTTTTTCCAGCTTGTATGTTTTGCGTTAAAGTCGCCTGCTATTATATAGTAGTTTTCCGGTTTGCTGAGCTGTAAGAGTTCGACCAAAACATTTCTCTTTCTCGATGCTTCGATTATAGATTATTAAAAACGCATTGTCATGGAAAGTAAAAAATATTGGGAAAATAAAAAGAAAAAGCCAACACCACACGGAGTTCCCAGGCGGTCACCCATCCAAGTACTATCCGTGCCCGGCGCTGCTTAACTTTCGTGATCGGACGAGAACGAGTGCTTTTTTTTTTTTAATAATGTTTATTAAACCAAGGATACAATTTTCTTACATTTTGATATTCAAATAAACTGTGAATTTTGGTAATGGTGTGTTAGGCAAAAGTACCGATACGCGACGGTACGACGTAGCCATACTATATTATGTGTCGATGTTTTACAATTTTTTTGTGATTTTTGTCTATTCTTTGGATTTAAGCCGCTGGGGGGCGGAGCTTTTATGTAATTTTGTTTTTGCTTGATTTTTTTTTTGTCCTGAAACTTGGTCGCAAAACAGGACTTATCGGTAATTTACATTTTGGCGCTGTATGCCTTTGGAGGGGATAATAGGGAGGGGGCGGGGGAGGGGGATGTCAAATAGGTTTATTTACAATATTTACATATTATTTACAATTACACCTGTGTTATGCGGTGTCAGAGATGTGTTCTGTCGGTTTACTGGTTTTCTCTCTTGTTTTATTTTGGATTTGAAATCCACCAATATTTCTTTGTGTTTTTTCTGTGTTTGTCTTTAGCGTCTTTCAGAGGGAGGGCCATGTTGTATCTCCACCTAGTGTCTGCGGTTTGTCCGTTTAAGTTTTCTTCGTAGAGTATGGTTTTGGTTCCTATTTTTCTTTTTATGTGGTATATTACTGGGATGTTATTTTGATCCTGGAGGTAGTTTTTTTCGTCTAAGTAGATGAACGCTTCTGGTGGGATGTAGCCTGTTGCCAGAGTGTTTTTGTAGTATGAGTCATTTGGGAGTAGGCAACTGAAGATTAGGCTGTTTTCTTGAATTTTTGCAGCTTGCGCGAAGTGGTTTCTTGTTACTTTTAATATGTGACAGTCTATGCGGTGAATGTTGGCTAGGTCGTATATTGTTTTGTTTTTAACATATTTTTTGAATCCGCTGTGTTCGGATCTGTAAGTATTCAGGCAAGCTCTGATGCATTTCCTTTCGAATCTGCGAATTTTTTCCATTTGGGAGGCTGATATGTTGTACCAGATTGGGCAGCCGTATGTTATAATAGGTCTGATTAGTGCTTGATAGCACAGTATTTTTACTTGACTGTTGAGATGTTTAGAGTAAAATAATCTTTTTACTCTCCAAAATGCTTTGCTGGCTTTGGAGAGTTGGATTTGAATGTGCTGCTTGTAGCTTAGTTTATCGTCTATGTTTATACCTAGGTATTTAACGCAGTTTTTATGCGGTATGGGTTCCCCTTCGTTTGCTTTTTCCCTAAGCTGAAATTTTTTGCAGTGTTCCCTTTCTATTGGACCGATTTTGCTTGACTTGGGTCTAAATAGTATTGTCTCACATTTGTTTGTGTTTATTTTTAGCTTCCATGTGTTGTAATAATCGTTAATTTTTTCAAAGAGTTCTTGTAATTCTGTTTTTATTCTCGTGGTTTTGTGGCCTGTTACGTAGATGATTAGGTCATCTGCGAAGGCTATGGAGCGTTTATGGGTGGATGTATTGAGATTAAAGAGGTTTAGTAAGTCACTATTGTAAATATTGAAAAGTAGCGGGGAGTTTACTGTGCCTTGTTGCAGACCGTTTTTTATGGAGAATTCTTTGCTGGATGTGTGTGATCCTTCAGTCATTACGAAAGTTCTGCTTGTGATCATGTCCCAAACTATTTTAATTAGGTATTTGGGGAAATTTTTCTTGATTAATTTGTATATGAGACCTGGGATCCAGACTGTGTCGAAGGCTTTTTCGAGGTCTATTAGGCAGGCGGCTACTCGTTGTTTTGCGTTTAGCGCCCAGCAGATGTCCGACGTAAGTTTGTTTATTGCGTGAATTGTGGAGTGTTTGTGTCGGAAGCCAAATTGATTTTCTGGGATTATGTCATTTTTTGAGCAGAAGGAGGTGAGGGGGTTGTTTATGGTTATTTCAAATACCTTGCTTATGTTGGGGAGGAGACTTATGGGTCGTAGGTTTGCGGGTGATGAGCCGTCTTTATCTTTTTTTGTTATCGCTATCAGTTTGGCTTTTTTCCATTTTTTGGGGAAATATGTGTTGTTTAGTGCATTGTTGAAGAGTACTGTGTAGTACCATTTTATTTTGTTCGGTAGGTGCTTGAGTAGGATGTTTGGGATGCCGTCGAAGCCGGAGGATTTTTTGTTGTTTAGTTTGGAGAATATTTTGTTTAGTTGATTGTAGTTTGTGAAGTAGTTTATTTCTGGTTCCGGTTGTTTGGGGTTGTCTGCGGTGTTTTCGTTTGAGAATGTGCTGACTGTTTTGTTTAGCGTTATGTCTTGTTCCATTTCGTTTCTGAGTTTGTATGTTTCGGCGGTGATAATTCTGTTTAGTTGTTCACGGCCCATGTGTTCGTTTTGTGTGTGTGTTTTGGAAAAGTGGGTGCCGATAATGTCTAGTTTTTCTGTTGATTTGGCTATTATGAAGTTACCCTCGGTGTCTCTGGTGGTGTTGCGTATCGATAAACCTGCTTCTTGGATGAGGGAAGCTTTTTCTGGGGGCAATTTGAGAGGTGGGATGGGGTTTTGTCCTTTTGGCCTGAAGATTTGATTTATTTGTGGAAACATGTTGGCTGTGTCGTTTTTGGAGATGTTTTTTATTTTGTTTGTCCAGTGATGGTTTATGGAGCTTGCGAATTCTTGTTTCAGTTGTGTTTTTATTTCGTATAGGAGGTACTTTAGAAATTCTAATTCTTCTCTTTTGTCATAAGAATAGTTGAATTTTATATTGTTTACTTTGGAGAGTATGTAGCTTTTGTCTCGTTGTAGTTCTTTTATTTTGTTGTTGATATAGGGCTTGCATGAATTTTCTTGTTTTACGATTGGCACGGATTTTTGGAGAGCGATTTGTGTATGTTTTTCTATTTCTTCTAGGAATGAGTCGATTTGACTGTTAGTTAGATTGGCGTTGTTGTAGATCTTTAGGTCGCAGTTCTGTTCGAGTATGTTTTGGAATTTTTTCCAATCGGTCTTTTTGTAATTGTACCTGGGTGCCTCGGTCTGTATTTCGAGTGTTAGGAGGTCCGATGTATCCTTTTTTATGTGGAATACTAGGGCGCTATGGTCACTGTCATAGGATAAGGTTTTTAGGGTGTTGTTTGGGCGTAGGTCTTGAAACTTTAGTCTCGCATCTGCTAAGCATATGTCCAGGTATGAGCCTCCTTTTGGGTAAGAGGGTAGTTCGGAGCTGTATAAGATTGTTTTGAAGTGAATGCTTCTGTTGTCTAGCCAGTTTCTAATGAAGTTGCCTCTCGTGTTGTTTATTTCGTTTTTCCAGCTGGTGTGTTTTGCGTTGAGGTCGCCTGCTATTATATAGAAGTTTTCTGGCTTGTTGAGCTGTAGGAGTTCGAAGAGTTTATTGAATTCTTCGCTAAATTCCTTCCGGTTTCCATAGGTTGCGTAGGCTGCAGTGATGAATAGGTTTTCCTTATCGCTTATTTTTATTTTTATGATCGTTGTTTCTAGGATTTTGAAACTTGTTATTTTGTCATTTAGAATTGTTTCGTGTTTTATGGGGTTTCTTATGAGGATTGCTGTTCCTCCTCCTTGGCTGGCGTTCGGTCTGTCTTGTCTTATCATGGAGTAGTTTTTGAAGTGTACTTTGTGTCTTTTATTTAGTTTTGTTTCTGAGATGAGTACGATGTCGGGGGTTTCTTTATTTATTAGGGTTAGCATACTGTATCTTTTTTGATTTGAGATTAGGGAGTTGGCATTTATTGCAATTATTTTCAGATCTTTTAAGTTTAATTTATTTGTTTTTTGCTGTGTTTGTTGGTTTTGAGGTTTATGGATATTTGTCATACGCGATATTTAAAGCCTTGTAGATGGTGTCGAACCTTTCTTCATGTATTGCTAGTGTTGTTTTTATGGCGTTTAATTGCATTTGCTGTTCTTTTAGCGCTTGGAGTATGCTTTTTTTGAAGTCTTCAAAGTAGTTTATGTTTAGTTGGGGGGTGTTGTCGGTTTTAGGTGGGTATAGGCCTGGGAGCGGATGATATGAATTTGTTTTTGGGGGTATGTCTTCGGGTGTTTTATTTTTTATTATTTGCCGTTTCACTATGTCTGAGAACTTTAGTTCTGGGACGTATTTACGGCTGATTTGGGCAATTCGTTCTGCTTTTGTTTCTTTGTCATTTTTTATTTTTTTTGTTAAGTTTTTACGGAGTTCTACGAGTTTGGGACACCCCTTGTATGACGCTGGGTGTCCGTAATTTTTGCAGGTTACGCAGAATATTTTGTCGTTAGTGACTGCGTCTTCTTTCTTTATTCTACAGTCGCCTGGGCCATGGGGCTCTGTGCATTTTACACAGCGATAGTGTAGGTTGCAGTTTTGTGCAGAGTGCCCTAGTCGTTGGCATTTATGACATTGGATTATGTCATCCTTTCTTTTTATTATTTTTTCCCATTTTATCTTAAAATAGTTAAAATGGTTAATTTTTAATAAGTTGCTTATATTGCTGTGAGGGGATAGTTGGATTATATAAATTGGGAGCAGTATGTTATTCTCCCTTGATCTTTTTGTCGTGAATCGCGAGACTTTCGTAAATTGTACGTCGTTTATTTGTAGAGATTGTAGGTCTGTCAGTATTTCTGTTTCGGTATAACTGTTGTCTAGTCCTTTTAGTAAGTATGTGTGGTGTTTTTCTGTTTTGGGTGTGTAGGTGTAGTATGTTGTGTTTGCTGCTCTGAGTGTTTCTTTGGCTTTGTGAAAGTCGGCTATGTTTCGTAGGTATAGTGCATGTTTACCTGTGTGAACCCTTTTGATGTGGAAATTTTTAATGTTTGTTACTTCTTCCATGAGGGCTACAGTATCTTTCGGGTTCTGGTTTGTGATGACTATGGGTGGAGGTTTGATTTCCTTTGTAGCGGTAGGGGCGTTCGTATGTTCATCCGCGGTGTGTTTGCTGGGGTGTCCGATTGGTGTCCGGATCCCCTTTGGCGATGCTGTTGGCGCTGGGCCTCCGGGCATGTTCGTTGAGGCCTGTCGCCTCTCCGGTGGTGGGAGTCTTGATGACGGGGTGGGTCTGTGTTGACCCATTTTGACTCTTAATGAGTCGTTTTTTTTTCTTATTTGCTCTAAGGTTGAGCACGGTGTTGGGTAATTTGTTGCCTCTTGTTGGGGCTGAGATACTTGTTCGATTTGCAATAGATCGAATCTATTGCTGGTTGCGATCGCTGGGTGTGGGGTTCCTCTTATGGGCCTCATGGTTGCGAATTCTGTCGCTTTTTCTACTTGCGTGTGGCGAATTTCTTCGTTTATGTTCACGCGACTTTTTGACCTGGCAATCAGGTTTGGTTGTGGGTTGAGTTTCCGCGTCTTTTGCGCGGAAAGTCCCACGCTGTTGCAGATTTCTATAATTGCTTTCTGAGTGTCTATTTTTCTTTTTATCGAATGTTTTTTCGTTAGATCTAGGGCGGATTCCATTTTCTTGCTTTTTGCTTCATTTTCGGTGGATCCTATTTTTTTATATACCTTAATTTTGTTGTTTTTTTTTTTTTTGTTTTACGGCGAAGATGTCACTGAAATGTTTTTCACTGTTTGACACTTTTTTTTTTTTTTTTTTCCTTTTCACTTTTTGTCACTTTTTTTTTTTTTTTTTTTTTTTTTATTTGGGAGCGTTAGTTTGTTTTGACGCGCACACTGTTAGGGCCCAAGCCTGATGTCCCTTTCCGGGCTGAGAGGTCCGTCCTGCTCGGAGGTTTACGGTCAACGACGAGAACGAGTGCACTCAGCGCGGTATGAGCGTTGGCTGAAATCAATAGTTTTCTTATTTGTTTTCCATGGTCAAAAAATAGAATGTTTAAAGGAACATAGGTGTGTGCCAAAATGAGAATGATACGATGCATGATAATGGTCGCGTAATACCAAAACATTTCTCTTTCTCGATGCTTCGATTATAGATTATTAAAAATTGTTTGTTAAGGGAGCCGAATTGATTTTTCTTTTTTTAGGATTACGTTATTTTTTGTTCAAAAGGAGACTTATATATCGCAGGTTTGAGTGTGAGAAGCGGTCTTTATTTTCTTTTCTTTTGTGATGGCTGCTAATATTATTAAAGAGCACTGTGTAATATCATTTTATTTTGTTGGTTAACCGTTTGAGCAAAATGTTCGGGACGTCGTCGAAAGCGGATGATTTTTTATTGTTTAATTTAGAGGCAATGATTTTTAGATGGTTATAATTTGTAAAGTAGTTTATTTCTGTGTCTGGTTGTTTGAGGTTATCCGAGGTGTTTTCATTGGAGAATATGAAGACTGTCTTATTTAGCGATATGTCTCGCTCTATTTTATTTTTCAGTTTATTTGTTTCGGAGATAATAATTCTGTTTAATTATTCTCGACCCAGGTGATCGTTGTGTGTGTGTGTGTGTGTGTGTGTGTGTGTGTGTGTGTGTTTTGGAAAAGTGAGTGCCGATAACCTATAGTTTTTCCGTTGTTTTACATGTCATGAAATAACTAGACTCCATGTTTTTATTGATGTTCTGTATCGCTATACCTGCATCTTGGAGGAGGGGAGCTTTCTCTGGAGGCAGTTTGAAAGAAGGGATACAGTTAGATTCTTTTTACCTAAAAATTTGATTTGTCTGTGGGAACATGCTAGCTGAGTCTTTTTAGACATATTTTTTTCTTTTTTTTTTTTTTTTTTTATTTTATTTGCCTATCTTCTCTTTTTATCGTAAGAATAGTTGTACTTTAGATTGTTTATTTCGGATAGTATGTAGCTCGTTGTAGCTCGTTGTAGCTCGTTGTAGCTCGCCTTCGCAGTCAAGGCGCTATTTTAGAAGGGTACTCCAATAGCTAAAACGATTCCCTTCAACGTTCCTAGCAGTATTTCTTATTTCCTATGCTACGAGTTTCTTGTAAGGATAATTGAGGGATTTTAACGCTTACCTACTTGCATCGATGCCTCGCATTCATCCAGGTAACGCTCTTTCAACGAAGGATTCTCCCCCGCACTTGGAACGTATGCACGCAGTAAACGCCATCTTGCTGGCGAATATGCCGCGTGACGATTTTCTTCAAAACCAATCAGCGTGCGTATTTGAGGTCCTCCGTTTCGAGCGTTGTTGGAGCCTAACAACGGTATCGGCAGTCTCGTTCGAGTCGTTCAATCGTGTACATGTAGCAGCGAGTCAGTTTCCTTGCGTTCGAATCTCTAAACGTGGACTAAAGAACCGTTTCAATCTCTTAGCGCTCTTCAAGCGCTCGTGCAGGTGAAATCATTTCGTGAGTCGTAACAACCAGTGATACTTTTCTGTGCTAGCTTCGTCGATGAGTCAATATCTTGAAGCATTCGTGGACATGGCTGCAAGCGTTGGTGGAGACAGAGTCGTTCCATCAGGCGTGACGATCAGTGGACAGTCCAGTGCGAAATCTTCAATTGTGAACAGTATCTCGAAGCATACGCGAAGGTAAGTATCATTTTAGTGAGCGAACGATTAGTAAACCGTCTCGTGCGGGAGTCTTTCAAATGCGAGCAGCATCGACACGCGCGTGTGTATCGTTACTCATTCGTATCGTCGTACGATAATTCAGTCGCATTCGTTCCGTCGTACATCGCGTCGCGGCATTCGCTTCAGTTGCTTCGTATCGCATAATCGTCCGCAGTAAGTATTCCTAAATTTCGTCTTAATCGTCGAAAACAATTTGAAACTTTCTCATTGTTTGTTATTTTTTTTTTTTTCCGAGTTTTAACTTCGTCAATTGTTCTTCGCGCATTGAGTCATTACTACTCTCCCTCGTAAATTTTATCAGCAATATTATCAGCAAATAATTATTTTTCTATTTACTCTATATGATTTTCGAAACATTGAAAGATCATTATTACTCGACTACTTCAATATTGATTACGATACTTTTTTCATTTTAACGGTTAAATTTGTCACTACTGGTGTGAGAGACTGTAAAATTGATTGGAAATAGTATTTTACAGAGACTGACGAAACCGATGAGTTAGATATTTATATAATTAAAAGTTATTTCTATTTCTGAATATTCCTTTTAAATACTATTTTAAGTAGTTGTTGGTCTACAGTACGAATAAAATATTTTGAATATGTAGTAAAAAATAAACTATCTTTATTTTCACAATGTGGTATATAAAATAAAGTATTTTATCTTTGTATTGTAAATAGTGTTTCAAATGTTTCTTAACGATGAAAATAGATTAAGGAGAAGGTTAATATCAGGATGCAAGAATCCAAAATATTTAGAAATTAAATTCATGTTCTTTTTAACCCTGCTGCGGTCTCCGGGTCTCTTTGTTCTTACTGCTCTACTTTCTTTCTTTCTCGAAGAACTTCTGTATTCTTTTGAACGTATAGAGCAAAATTTTATCCGACTCTTGAAACCGACATATTTGAGAAAAACACTGATACAAAATTATATTATAAGACGGTAATATGGCCCGCGTAGGAAAGCTGCAACAAAAATAGCAGAGAGTGTTATAAATACATTGGAACATTTCAAAGAGAAAATAAGAGTTTGTAAAAAAACATTGGTATTTTTAGGTCTTGCGTATATCCTCGTTTCTGATATTCCATGGGGCGTTGACTACTGTTCTGAGTATTTTCTAGAAGCGATTCTGGTGTATTTACCTTATTATCCTGGTTTTCGATATTTTCAATTTATTTTCTATGCTGAGTTTAGAGTTTCGACTAGTTTGCCAGTACATCTGTCTCCTTTTTATCCGTCTTTTGTCTATAATTGATTTAGTATGTTGCTTTCGTGTGAGTTATGAGCCTAAGTGGAGTCCCTAGTATTTAACTTGCTTTGTTTGTTGTTTGTTATGTGCGTGCCATTCAATCGGATATTAGGTGGTTTCCGTTTTCGTATTATAAATGTAATGTGGTTTAATTGACTGGGGTTTGCTTTTATCTTGCAGTCATTTTTCTATTTTTCTGATACGCTCTGGTAGTAATATGACTGCTGTTTCTGGATTAGAGTGTTTGTGTTACGTCGAAGGTGTCACGACCGGCATACTTCAAATCCGATGGACTGACGATGGAGATAAAGATGTGGCGGCCATTCAGCGACAATGTATATCGTTGAAGTGCCTAATGAACCATCAACATCCCAACGGTCCTTCCACCGAAGGTTCTAGAAGAAAGAGCACGTGGCAACGGTCGCGAACGCCTAGCAAATGCATGGACGGTGGGGATGTTGAGGGATGACAAAAGAAAGTAATCGGATCCGATCGAAAGTCAAATTGTAAAGTGGATTGTTGTGAGAAAAATAAAGTTTCTTTTCTTATTTTTCACCTCAAATTTCTTTTTTTATTTGATCGTCCGTGAATGTTAGTATTTTGCTGTTGGTAGTTATACGCAGTCCAGTGAAACTAAATAGTTTGAAAATTGAAATAGGCGAGAAAATTAGAGTATTATGATGGTGCAGGTCGAAAGGGCCTGATTTTCCAGAAAATCAATTATGAAGTTCCGTCCACTTGACTCGGCTACTTTTTAAGTATACGCGTACCTACATGACGGAACTTCACAATCCATTGTTTGGGAAACGAAGCCAGGAAAAATTGTATAAATCTGTATGCACGTCTAAAATACCATTTATCCTCGTACATACACGTACGTTTTTATTAAATATTTTGTCTATTCGATAACATGAAATAACAAAACTGATTACTACAGCTAACGCTCATACCGCGTTGAAAGTACTCGTTCTCGTTTGATCACGAAAGTCAAGCAGCGATGGGCACGGTTAGTACTTGGATGGGTTGACCGCCTGGGAACTCCGTGTGGTGTTGGCTGTTTTTACACTTTTCTTAACACTTAGCCATCCGAACCATCGGATCTCCCCTTTGCGAAGAACATCGTTGAGTGACTGAACGCGGGGAGATCTTCCTTTTTTGACTTTAGCAACGCATTTTCTTTTGTTGTTGTTATCAATTATTGTTTACCGGGAATTGTTCCCAATTAATTGCGACTCTTTTTCTGCTTTTATAAAGCGCAATATGTAATAAAATAGGCCAATTTGGTGGTCTTAAAATTAATGAAAAAGTTACACTATCAGTTGTGACTAAGTAAAGTTATAGTCGAACAATACCACACTGTAAAAAAAATATTAAAATGCATTATGAATTTTTAACTCCGCGTTCAAATCGTGTCATTTATCTTTAGTCATCTTTAATGTTTTTAATTTTACCTATATCTTTTTATACTTTTAATTTGATATTTCGTATAAAGAGTATGTGAAATCGTTAAACAAAATCATTACCGCAACATATAATAGACCACTTAAATAAATTTTAGACTTCTTTGTTTTTCAAGTATTAGCGAATATTAGTCCTCCTTACTTGGAAAAATGCACGGTGGACAGCGTATAGGTTGTTAGCCTGTGCGGGCGCGGTTGGCTAAGTGTTAATAAGCTATGGTGTCGTATACATGGAGAAAATATCTTTTTAGCATTAAACGATTATCACCATACGTTGTATCATTCTCGTATACACGCTTACTTATATATTGCTTTGTTTATATTTTCCGATAATGTTATATGTATTCAATATTCGGAATTGGAGAATGTACAAGTATTATAGATACGTAATGTCGTTTGAAAGAATGCAAAGATACAACATGTGCCGAAAATTGTGATACAAACCGATGGACGATGATTCCCTGCGCGTGGCGAAAATGAAGTGGAAAATGTAAAATGACATTGTCCGCTTTGTCTAAAAAATTGTCTAAGTACATTGAAGTTCACTTTCATTTTGTGAATGAAAGTTACGAAAATAAAGAGATTGACATTACAAAAGTAGGCTCAGGGAACAATGCACAGCGTTAGTGAGAATATATATCAAAATTTAATGCAATTTGTTGGATGATTGATTCAAAAAGAAAATACCAATATGCGCGAACATGTCAGTCCTGATGAAAGAATTTTAATAAGCAAATATATATAAATATAGTAAAACTTGAAACAAGTAAACAATCAATATATAGTAATATGCCTAACCTATATGGAAATATAATAAGAATCAATGCAAAGATCTTTGTGACAACGGACAACGGAGTTATTCTGTTAAAAACTAATAATAAGAAACTATATCATTGACCGGGCCATTTTATCTTATTTGCTAATTCACGCTATGACTTCTCTGTTATATCTTTTCTTGCATTTTCAGATAGAACATAATTATGTAAGCAAGTATACTCTTCTATATTTTGAACAAATGACATTGTTCCCGTCATTTTTCCGTTTTTTAAAGGTATCCCTTGTTATTAGAGATGGCATGACCTGCTAGTTGTAAATCACGATTATATATATATATATATATATATATATATATATTGTATATATAATTAACCAATTAAAAGGAACTATGAAAAGAAGAAACAGAACGCACGCACACACGCACGATCTGTCCCTCGTGACGAATACTATACAATGGAATAAAAAAATCTGACCTTGAAATTCAAGGACAAAGAATTGTTGAATTCTAAAATGGTTGAACTTTTTATGGGGTCGATATACTCAGTTATGCAAAAGTTAATACGGAAAATATTTGATTGTCTTTTTATATGTTATATATAATTCATAATGAACTATATGGAAAGAGCATAAATATAAAATTATATTTTTGTACAAAGGAGTGCGCCGTAACGAAATTTTGTAAGATTGATTGCCAATGCATAATAGTTATAGTTATAAGTGTCATTACCGCGAAGAAAAAATAATTTGCATAACAGGAATAGATCGCGATCCAAATATTGCATTGAAAGTATTTTGTTTACATATAATCATCATCGGCGAATAATTCGGAGATTTCGCCAAAATCGAGCATATCGTTTATATGTACCAGAAATTTTTCATCGGCGATAGTCATCATCACGAAAGTTATTCCGATTCCTTTCAATCCAGATTTCAAATATAAATCTTAAATAAATCGCCTCTTAAATCAGTCATCGAATAACCTGTTCGTAATTGTATCTGAAACACCTAAAATGTCAAGGACTTTGATTAATTTTTATGCAAAGAGATTGCTTACACGTTATGTGTACGTGTAGATATTAATTTGAAACTAATTAAAAAAAATTTGATCCATGAAAGTTCACAGTTAATTTTTATTCTCCATCTATGTCACATTCTTCAAATAGCAGAAATTCACCGAAAATACACTTAAAAAATCGCATGAAATAAGAATTAAGTCATAGTAGCGTTACCAGTAGCCTCACGGCCTTCAGCAGCACGGCCGAATATTAATCTAAATCTAACCTATAACTCATTGATTTATCTTTTTCTACTTATATCGAGGATAATTAGCATCAATAAGTCAAATTTAGGTCGGGATGTGTAAAACTATGACCACCCATGTGCCAGAATGAAATGTAACGAAAACTAGATTTAATTGAAATGTTTTCTAAATATCTCGGAAACGAAGACTGAGCGGCGATTATGTGTATAGAAGAACGTTGTTTAGAATTTTGATCTTGATAATATATTTTTAGCTCGTTGAAATTTTCTAGACGTATAATTGCCTTTATTGTTCTATTACTTTGTTAATTGTTCACTTTTTACATTTCTTTCATAATAGGTAAATGCTTCACCTTTTCGTGTCTGAAAGGGTGTGGTGATTTTTATAGAAAATTCGCACAGGTACTCAACTCTTCTTAAAGATAAGGATAAGGAAGTTAGAATTGCATGGTGTTATGGGAATTTTATAAATAATTATTGCAGAAGTGCCTCTAAGCCTGCGATGAAAGACGCAAGGTTAGAAAGAGATTTGACTTGGTGACTGCAGAATACGACTTATTTGACAAAATCTGGTACATAGCATCTTCGAATAAAACATTCATTCATTGCCGCTACCTACTCGGGGGTAAAAAATATATATATTCGATTAGAAAAAAGAAATAGTAACATATATAAAAAATTCGAATATTCCAATCAGAATAAATATAGCTTTTGTTTTATCAACTTGTTTTATCAATTAATTTTCAATTCAAGAAACATATATTTGAACTGCAGATAAAAATGTGTTTTATTTACTCACGAATTCTTACTCACGGTTCTTACTCACGAATTAGAAATTAATATTAAGACATTAAATTTTAATAGTACTGCTATATACAATATAAAACAAGTTCTTATGTTATCTATTTTTACAATCGAAGAGTGCAAGCAAAAAAAAGTTGCGTGGAAAACAATGTTTCGTGTACCGAAATATCGTATGTAAATATTGTTTATGTATAGCGTGTAATCTATATGTCGAAATTAGCAAGTATGTTTTATATTATCGATAAGAAAAGATCTAAATTTAACCTATATTAATTGAACCTTGTAGCAAACGGAATAAGAAACTGTCTTTCTCATCTGAACGTGACATTATTTTGTTTGTCATAATTTCGAATGTTTATTTTTACAATGACTATGATTTGCTTTATTCTAACATTTGACAAAACTGAATATTATTGAATATTATTTATATTTTTTTATATAATATATTATATAATTTATATATTAAATATAAATTCTTATTACCAGTTCGTTATAATTAACCAGAGCTTCATCCAGTAACTTCGTCAATTGTTGCCAATCTTTTATTGGCATATAGTTTGGTTCACCGATTCCTTCCGCAAAATGACAATACATTGTATATATGTTGGTCCAGCAAACACAATATTTTCGTCCATTTCCTGCGATAATAAATGATATTATTAAATTTATCGTTATCAAAAATTAAATTAAGAATATACGTAACAACCTATACGACCTATTTACTTCTCTTTTACTTATAATAATTATAGCCTGACTACTGACTTTTTTAAACTTACAGAAATATCTTTGCGAAGCGACTCCTTCAGCAATTGCTGAAAGGCTATTTCTCATCTTCAGCACTGATTAACTTATCCGAATACACTCTTGTTGCTTCGTTTTTTTTTTTTTTTTATTTAATTCTTTACATTCAGAATTTGTCCAATTTGGACATTTGGTAGAATTTGTTGCTTCGTGAACGTACAATCTGATCAAATGATTTCCAGTCGGATCAGTCTCACCGTGTGCAAACCTTAAAGAAAGAGTAAACCCTTTTTATATCAAATAAACGCGATTCGCATCCACCCACCCAGTTTACGACGTAGTCAAGTACACACATGTTCGAAGAGTCTTTAATTTTCATTTACTCGGAGATACCGCCACCAGTTTGCAAACACTTTACGCAAAAAAGCATATTAATTTTAATTAAGCTTTTGTCATTTTAATTACTTGCTTTGTTGAAATGAATTTTACTTGAAAGATGTTTCAGAGATCACGTAGATTAAATACGTAATGAAATTTGACTGCTGTTGGTAGGAATGTTGTTGAAATTTTGTGGTGACAGTACAATGCTGCGTTTAATAATGATTCTGCAATTTTTGTCAACGCTAAGTTAAATTTGTTGATAGGATTCATCAGATGTTGTTCTAGCATTATTTGGCTGTAGATCAATACTAAATTGTCTTCGGTTGGAAAACTGCAATAATAAGAAATTTTCAGTTGATAGAAAAAGATTTTTGTAATAATAACTTACATATAAGTTATATTTTCAGAAATCCTATATACATACACTATATCATATACAGGGTGATGCTTTATTGGTAAAATAACACGTGGATGGCTACCCCTAGCAGGATATACCATCTTCCAGTTTGACTATTTTATTTCTGTAGCGAGATCAGTGGGGTGTTTTCTTTTCGGTCTTCTTTCTATGAGTTTGGATGTGTTGCCGTTCTTTAGTTGTATTTTTTTTAAGTACTTGCCGATTTCTTCTTTGACCATTGGTATTTTTAGGTCTTGCGTATATCCTCGCCCCATGATATTCCATGGGGCGTTCACTACTGTTCTGAGTATTTTCTAGAAGCGATTCTGGTTTATTTACCTTATTATCCTGGTTTTCGATATTTTCAATTTATTTTCTATGCTGAGTTTAGAGTTTCGACTAGTTAGCCAGTACATCTGTCTTCTTTTTTTCTTTTCTTTTTTCTTCTTTTTTTATTTTATCTATAACTGATTTAGTCTGTTGCTTTCATGTGAGTTATGAGCCTAAGTGGAGTCCCTAGTATTTAACTTGCTTTGTTTGTTGTTTGTTATGTGCGTGCCATTCAATCGGATATTAGGTGGTTTCCGTTTTTCCGTTTTTAGGTGGTTCCGTAAATGTAATGTGGTTAAATTGACTGGGGTTTGCTTTTATCTTGCAGTCATTTTTCTATTTTTCTGATACGCTCTGGTAGTAATATGTCAAGTTTATATCCGAACATCCTATATCCATTGTGAACATTCCCAAGATGTTCGCGAGACTTAAGTTTTGCATGTCCTAGCAACGTCCACATCTTAAGTCTTACAGATGTTCTTGAAACTTAAATTTTCTTAATAACTGAAATTCTCGGAACATCTCTCCCGAAAGTCCTACGAATATTCTTAACGTCGTCATATTTCCAATATTTTACTAATATCCATTTCGTAAATCTAAAGAATTAAATATCAGATGTTCTAAGAACAACCGTTTTATAGGTTTTACAGATAAAAATTTCACTTTACAGATTAAATTAAACATTTACGGATTAATCCACAGATATTGCAAGAACAACCGTTTTCTAGATTTCACAGTTAAATATTGAAATGTTTTTAGAACATTCATTATAAAAGTACAAGGTTTCCAATTCCATGAATTTTTCCAGTTTCCGCAAAGTTTCCATGTTTAGGCTATACGCGCACTAGAAATTCTATTATCTTGTATCTTTGCAGCTTGCGCGAAGTGGTTTCTTATTAATTTTAAGATGTGACAGTCTATGCGGTGAATGTTGGCTAGGTCATAGACTGTTTTGTTTTTCACATATTTTTTGAATCCGCTGTGTTCGGATCTGTAAGTACTCAATGCAAGCTCTGATGCATTTTCTTCCGAATCTGCGAATTTTTTCCATTTGGGAGGCTGATATGTTGTACCAGATTGGGCAGCCGTAGGTTATCATCGGTCTGATAGCATCTGATAGTGCATGATAGCACAGGATTTTTACTTGACTGTTGAGATGTTTGGAGTAGAATAATCTTTTTGTTCTCCAGAATGCTTTACTGGCTTTGGATGTGCTGCTTATAGTTTAATTTATCGTCTATGTTTATACCTAGGTATTTTACGCAGTTTTTATGCGGTATGAGCTCCCCTTCGTTTGCTTTTTCCCTTAGCTGAAATTTTCTGCAGTGTTCCCTTCCTATTGGACCGATTTCGCTTGACTTGGGTCTAAACAGTATGGTTTCGCATTTGCTTGTGTTGGTTTTTAGTTTCCATGTGTTGTAACAATCGTTAATTTTCTCAAAAAGTTCTTGCAGTTCCCATTTTTATTGTTTTGGATTTGCGGCCTGTTACGTAGATGATTAGGTCATCTGCGAAGGCTATGGAGCGTTTATGGGTGGATGTATTGAGATTAAAGAGGTTTAGTAAATCACTATTGTAAATATTGAAAAGTAGCGGGGAGTTTACTGTGCCTTGTTGCAGACCGTTTTTTATGGAGAATTCTTTGCTGGATGTGTGTGATCCTTCAGTCATTACGAATGTTCTGCTTGTGATCATGTCCCAAACTATTTTAATTAGGTATTTGGGAAAATTTTTCTTGATTAATTTGTATATGAGACCTGGGATCCAGACTGTGTCGAAGGCTTTTTCGAGGTCTATTAGGCAGGCGGCTACTCGTTGTTTTGCGTTTAGCGCCCAGCAGATGTTCGACGTAAGTTTGTTTATTGCGTGAATTGTGGAGTGTTTGTGTCGGAAGCCAAATTGATTTTCTGGGATTATATCATTTTTTGAGCAGAAGGAGGTGAGGGGGTTGTTTATGGTTATTTCAAATACCTTGCTTATGTTGGGGAGGAGACTTATGGGTCGTAGGTTTGCGGGTGATGAGCCGTCTTTATCTTTTTTTGTTATCGCTATCAGTTTGGCTTTTTTCCATTTTTTGGGGAAATATGTGTTGTTTAGTGCATTGTTGAAGAGTACTGTGTAGTACCATTTTATTTTGTTCGGTAGGTGCTTGAGTAGGATGTTTGGGATGCCGTCGAAGCCGGAGGATTTTTTGTTGTTTAGTTTGGAGAATATTTTGTTTAGTTGATTGTAGTTTGTGAAGTAGTTTATTTCTGGTTCCGGTTGTTTGGGGTTGTCTGCGGTGTTTTCGTTTGAGAATGTGCTGACTGTTTTGTTTAGCGTTATGTCTTGTTCCATTTCGTTTCTGAGTTTGTATGTTTCGGCAGTGATAATTCTGTTTAGTTGTTCACGGCCCATGTGTTCGTTTTGTGTGTGTGTTTTGGAAAAGTGGGTGCCGATAATGTCTAGTTTTTCTGTTGATTTGGTTATTATGAAGTTACCCTCGGTGTCTCTGGTGGTGTTGCGTATCGTTAAACCTGCTTCTTGGATGAGGGAAGCTTTTTCTGCGGGCAATTTGAGAGGTGGGATGGGGTTTTGTCCTTTTGGCCTGAAGATTTGATTTATTTGTGGAAACATGTTGGCTGTGTCGTTTTTGGAGATGTTTTTTATTTTGTTTGTCCAGTGATGGTTTATGGAGCTTGCGAATTCTTGTTTCAGTTGTGTTTTTATTTCGTATAGAAGGTACTTTAGAAATTCTAATTCTTCTCTTTTGTCATAAGAATAGTTGAATTTTATATTGTTTACTTTGGAGAGTATGTAGCTTTTGTCTCGTTGTAGTTCTTTTATTTTGTTGTTGATATAGGGCTTGCATGAATTTTCTTGTTTTACGATTGGCACGGATTTTTGGAGAGCGATTTGTGTATGTTTTTCTATTTCGTCTAGGAATGAGTCGATTTGACTGTTAGTTAGATTGGCGTTGTTGTAGATCTTTAGGTCGCAGTTCTGTTCGAGTATGTTTTGGAATTTTTTCCAGTCTGTCTTTTTGTAATTGTACCTGGGTGCCTCGGTCTGTGTTTCCAGTGTTAGGAGGTCCGATGAATTCTTTTTTATGTGAAATACTAGGGCGTTATGGTCACTGTCATAGGCTAAGGTTTTAAGGACGTAGGTTTTGAAATTTTAGTCGCGCATCTGCTAAGCATATGTCCAGGTATGAGCCTCCTTTTGGGTAAGAGGGTAGCTCGGAGCTGTATAAGATTGTTTTGAAGTGAATGCTTTTATTGTCTAGCCAGTTTCTAATGAAGTTGCCTCTCGTGTTGTTTACTTCGTTTTTCCAGCTTGTATGTTTTGCGTTAAAGTCGCCTGCTATTATATAGTAGTTTTCCGGTTTGCTGAGCTGTAAGAGTTCGACCAAAACATTTCTCTTTCTCGATGCTTCGATTATAGATTATTAAAAACGCATTGTCATGAAAAGTAAAAAATATTGGGAAAATAAAAAGAAAAAGCCAACACCACACGGAGTTCCCAGGCGGTCACCCATCCAAGTACTATCCGTGCCCGGCGCTGCTTAACTTTCGTGATCGGACGAGAACGAGTGCACTCAGCGCGGTATGAGCGTTGGCTGAAATCAATAGTTTTCTTATTTGTTTTCCATGGTCAAAAAATAGAATGTTTAAAGGAACATAGGTGTGTGCCAAAATGAGAATGATACGATGCATGATAATGGTCGCGTAATACCAAAACATTTCTCTTTCTCGATGCTTCGATTATAGATTATTAAAAATTGTTTGTTAAGGGAGCCGAATTGATTTTTCTTTTTTTAGGATTACGTTATTTTTTGTTCAAAAGGAGACTTATATATCGCAGGTTTGAGTGTGAGAAGCGGTCTTTATTTTCTTTTCTTTTGTGATGGCTGCTAATATTATTAAAGAGCACTGTGTAATATCATTTTATTTTGTTGGTTAACCGTTTGAGCAAAATGTTCGGGACGTCGTCGAAAGCGGATGATTTTTTATTGTTTAATTTAGAGGCAATGATTTTTAGATGGTTATAATTTGTAAAGTAGTTTATTTCTGTGTCTGGTTGTTTGAGGTTATCCGAGGTGTTTTCATTGGAGAATATGAAGACTGTCTTATTTAGCGATATGTCTCGCTCTATTTTATTTTTCAGTTTATTTGTTTCGGAGATAATAATTCTGTTTAATTATTCTCGACCCAGGTGATCGTTGTGTGTGTGTGTGTGTGTGTGTGTGTGTGTGTGTGTGTGTGTGTGTGTGTGTGTGTGTGTGTGTGTGTGTGTGTGTGTGTGTGTGTGTGTGGAAAAGTGAGTGCCGATAACCTATAGTTTTTCCGTTGTTTTACATGTCATGAAATAACTAGACTCCATGTTTTTATTGATGTTCTGTATCGCTATACCTGCATCTTGGAGGAGGGGAGCTTTCTCTGGAGGCAGTTTGAAAGAAGGGATACAGTTAGATTCTTTTTACCTAAAAATTTGATTTGTCTGTGGGAACATGCTAGCTGAGTCTTTTTAGACATATTTTTTTCTTTTTTTTTTTTTTTTTTTATTTTATTTGCCTATCTTCTCTTTTTATCGTAAGAATAGTTGTACTTTAGATTGTTTATTTCGGATAGTATGTAGCTCGTTGTAGCTCGTTGTAGCTCGTTGTAGCTCGCCTTCGCAGTCAAGGCGCTATTTTAGAAGGGTACTCCAATAGCTAAAACGATTCCCTTCAACGTTCCTAGCAGTATTTCTTATTTCCTATGCTACGAGTTTCTTGTAAGGATAATTGAGGGATTTTAACGCTTACCTACTTGCATCGATGCCTCGCATTCATCCAGGTAACGCTCTTTCAACGAAGGATTCTCCCCCGCACTTGGAACGTATGCACGCAGTAAACGCCATCTTGCTGGCGAATATGCCGCGTGACGATTTTCTTCAAAACCAATCAGCGTGCGTATTTGAGGTCCTCCGTTTCGAGCGTTGTTGGAGCCTAACAACGGTATCGGCAGTCTCGTTCGAGTCGTTCAATCGTGTACATGTAGCAGCGAGTCAGTTTCCTTGCGTTCGAATCTCTAAACGTGGACTAAAGAACCGTTTCAATCTCTTAGCGCTCTTCAAGCGCTCGTGCAGGTGAAATCATTTCGTGAGTCGTAACAACCAGTGATACTTTTCTGTGCTAGCTTCGTCGATGAGTCAATATCTTGAAGCATTCGTGGACATGGCTGCAAGCGTTGGTGGAGACAGAGTCGTTCCATCAGGCGTGACGATCAGTGGACAGTCCAGTGCGAAATCTTCAATTGTGAACAGTATCTCGAAGCATACGCGAAGGTAAGTATCATTTTAGTGAGCGAACGATTAGTAAACCGTCTCGTGCGGGAGTCTTTCAAATGCGAGCAGCATCGACACGCGCGTGTGTATCGTTACTCATTCGTATCGTCGTACGATAATTCAGTCGCATTCGTTCCGTCGTACATCGCGTCGCGGCATTCGCTTCAGTTGCTTCGTATCGCATAATCGTCCGCAGTAAGTATTCCTAAATTTCGTCTTAATCGTCGAAAACAATTTGAAACTTTCTCATTGTTTGTTATTTTTTTTTTTTTCCGAGTTTTAACTTCGTCAATTGTTCTTCGCGCATTGAGTCATTACTACTCTCCCTCGTAAATTTTATCAGCAATATTATCAGCAAATAATTATTTTTCTATTTACTCTATATGATTTTCGAAACATTGAAAGATCATTATTACTCGACTACTTCAATATTGATTACGATACTTTTTTCATTTTAACGGTTAAATTTGTCACTACTGGTGTGAGAGACTGTAAAATTGATTGGAAATAGTATTTTACAGAGACTGACGAAACCGATGAGTTAGATATTTATATAATTAAAAGTTATTTCTATTTCTGAATATTCCTTTTAAATACTATTTTAAGTAGTTGTTGGTCTACAGTACGAATAAAATATTTTGAATATGTAGTAAAAAATAAACTATCTTTATTTTCACAATGTGGTATATAAAATAAAGTATTTTATCTTTGTATTGTAAATAGTGTTTCAAATGTTTCTTAACGATGAAAATAGATTAAGGAGAAGGTTAATATCAGGATGCAAGAATCCAAAATATTTAGAAATTAAATTCATGTTCTTTTTAACCCTGCTGCGGTCTCCGGGTCTCTTTGTTCTTACTGCTCTACTTTCTTTCTTTCTCGAAGAACTTCTGTATTCTTTTGAACGTATAGAGCAAAATTTTATCCGACTCTTGAAACCGACATATTTGAGAAAAACACTGATACAAAATTATATTATAAGACGGTAATATGGCCCGCGTAGGAAAGCTGCAACAAAAATAGCAGAGAGTGTTATAAATACATTGGAACATTTCAAAGAGAAAATAAGAGTTTGTAAAAATTTCACTAATGCCAAAATTTTGTTTGCGATAATAGAATGTACCGGTTCTTTGCAATGAAAGTTATTATGAAGGATATAGTAACGTACTTCTACATTTGCCCGGTCCTTAGTTAGAAGATAAAATAAACAAAAACGAATCTTTGTATGCAAAGATAACTTTCTTCTTCAAACTTCATATTATTATATAATTTAGTTGAATGGAAGACCGTAGCAGAGTTAAGTATCGGTATTCGCAAGTAACAAGCATTATTCAATGCTTTCATCGGTTTGATTACTAATACTTACTTTATTGGCAAACATGCAATCCATTTCTTTTTCTTATTTTTTTTTTTTTTTTTTTTTTTTTTTTTATTTATTTGATTTGTACTTTACAATTTTTTTCTTTCTTTCTTTTTTTTTTCGAGTACTTGCCGATTTCTTCTTTGACCATTGGTATTTTTAGGTCTTGCGTATATCCTCGTTTCTGATATTCCATGGGGCGTTGACTACTGTTCTGAGTATTTTCTAGAAGCGATTCTGGTGTATTTACCTTATTATCCTGGTTTTCGATATTTTCAATTTATTTTCTATGCTGAGTTTAGAGTTTCGACTAGTTTGCCAGTACATCTGTCTCCTTTTTATCCGTCTTTTGTCTATAATTGATTTAGTATGTTGCTTTCGTGTGAGTTATGAGCCTAAGTGGAGTCCCTAGTATTTAACTTGCTTTGTTTGTTGTTTGTTATGTGCGTGCCATTCAATCGGATATTAGGTGGTTTCCGTTTTCGTATTATAAATGTAATGTGGTTTAATTGACTGGGGTTTGCTTTTATCTTGCAGTCATTTTTCTATTTTTCTGATACGCTCTGGTAGTAATATGACTGCTGTTTCTGGATTAGAGTGTTTGTGTTACGTCGAAGGTGTCACGACCGGCATACTTCAAATCCGATGGACTGACGATGGAGATAAAGATGTGACGGCCATTCAGCGACAATGTATATCGTTGAAGTGCCTAATGAACCATCAACATCCCAACGGTCCTTCCACCGAAGGTTCTAGAAGAAAGAGCACGTGGCAACGGTCGCGAACGCCTAGCAAATGCATGGACGGTGGGGATGTTGAGGGATGACAAAAGAAAGTAATCGGATCCGATCGAAAGTCAAATTGTAAAGTGGATTGTTGTGAGAAAAATAAAGTTTCTTTTCTTATTTTTCACCTCAAATTTCTTTTTTTATTTGATCGTCCGTGAATGTTAGTATTTTGCTGTTGGTAGTTATACGCAGTCCAGTGAAACTAAATAGTTTGAAAATTGAAATAGGCGAGAAAATTAGAGTATTATGATGGTGCAGGTCGAAAGGGCCTGATTTTCCAGAAAATCAATTATGAAGTTCCGTCCACTTGACTCGGCTACTTTTTAAGTATACGCGTACCTACATGACGGAACTTCACAATCCATTGTTTGGGAAACGAAGCCAGGAAAAATTGTATAAATCTGTATGCACGTCTAAAATACCATTTATCCTCGTACATACACGTACGTTTTTATTAAATATTTTGTCTATTCGATAACATGAAATAACAAAACTGATTACTACAGCTAACGCTCATACCGCGTTGAAAGTACTCGTTCTCGTTTGATCACGAAAGTCAAGCAGCGATGGGCACGGTTAGTACTTGGATGGGTTGACCGCCTGGGAACTCCGTGTGGTGTTGGCTGTTTTTACACTTTTCTTAACACTTAGCCATCCGAACCATCGGATCTCCCCTTTGCGAAGAACATCGTTGAGTGACTGAACGCGGGGAGATCTTCCTTTTTTGACTTTAGCAACGCATTTTCTTTTGTTGTTGTTATCAATTATTGTTTACCGGGAATTGTTCCCAATTAATTGCGACTCTTTTTCTGCTTTTATAAAGCGCAATATGTAATAAAATAGGCCAATTTGGTGGTCTTAAAATTAATGAAAAAGTTACACTATCAGTTGTGACTAAGTAAAGTTATAGTCGAACAATACCACACTGTAAAAAAAATATTAAAATGCATTATGAATTTTTAACTCCGCGTTCAAATCGTGTCATTTATCTTTAGTCATCTTTAATGTTTTTAATTTTACCTATATCTTTTTATACTTTTAATTTGATATTTCGTATAAAGAGTATGTGAAATCGTTAAACAAAATCATTACCGCAACATATAATAGACCACTTAAATAAATTTTAGACTTCTTTGTTTTTCAAGTATTAGCGAATATTAGTCCTCCTTACTTGGAAAAATGCACGGTGGACAGCGTATAGGTTGTTAGCCTGTGCGGGCGCGGTTGGCTAAGTGTTAATAAGCTATGGTGTCGTATACATGGAGAAAATATCTTTTTAGCATTAAACGATTATCACCATACGTTGTATCATTCTCGTATACACGCTTACTTATATATTGCTTTGTTTATATTTTCCGATAATGTTATATGTATTCAATATTCGGAATTGGAGAATGTACAAGTATTATAGATACGTAATGTCGTTTGAAAGAATGCAAAGATACAACATGTGCCGAAAATTGTGATACAAACCGATGGACGATGATTCCCTGCGCGTGGCGAAAATGAAGTGGAAAATGTAAAATGACATTGTCCGCTTTGTCTAAAAAATTGTCTAAGTACATTGAAGTTCACTTTCATTTTGTGAATGAAAGTTACGAAAATAAAGAGATTGACATTACAAAAGTAGGCTCAGGGAACAATGCACAGCGTTAGTGAGAATATATATCAAAATTTAATGCAATTTGTTGGATGATTGATTCAAAAAGAAAATACCAATATGCGCGAACATGTCAGTCCTGATGAAAGAATTTTAATAAGCAAATATATATAAATATAGTAAAACTTGAAACAAGTAAACAATCAATATATAGTAATATGCCTAACCTATATGGAAATATAATAAGAATCAATGCAAAGATCTTTGTGACAACGGACAACGGAGTTATTCTGTTAAAAACTAATAATAAGAAACTATATCATTGACCGGGCCATTTTATCTTATTTGCTAATTCACGCTATGACTTCTCTGTTATATCTTTTCTTGCATTTTCAGATAGAACATAATTATGTAAGCAAGTATACTCTTCTATATTTTGAACAAATGACATTGTTCCCGTCATTTTTCCGTTTTTTAAAGGTATCCCTTGTTATTAGAGATGGCATGACCTGCTAGTTGTAAATCACGATTATATATATATATATATATATATATATATATTGTATATATAATTAACCAATTAAAAGGAACTATGAAAAGAAGAAACAGAACGCACGCACACACGCACGATCTGTCCCTCGTGACGAATACTATACAATGGAATAAAAAAATCTGACCTTGAAATTCAAGGACAAAGAATTGTTGAATTCTAAAATGGTTGAACTTTTTATGGGGTCGATATACTCAGTTATGCAAAAGTTAATACGGAAAATATTTGATTGTCTTTTTATATGTTATATATAATTCATAATGAACTATATGGAAAGAGCATAAATATAAAATTATATTTTTGTACAAAGGAGTGCGCCGTAACGAAATTTTGTAAGATTGATTGCCAATGCATAATAGTTATAGTTATAAGTGTCATTACCGCGAAGAAAAAATAATTTGCATAACAGGAATAGATCGCGATCCAAATATTGCATTGAAAGTATTTTGTTTACATATAATCATCATCGGCGAATAATTCGGAGATTTCGCCAAAATCGAGCATATCGTTTATATGTACCAGAAATTTTTCATCGGCGATAGTCATCATCACGAAAGTTATTCCGATTCCTTTCAATCCAGATTTCAAATATAAATCTTAAATAAATCGCCTCTTAAATCAGTCATCGAATAACCTGTTCGTAATTGTATCTGAAACACCTAAAATGTCAAGGACTTTGATTAATTTTTATGCAAAGAGATTGCTTACACGTTATGTGTACGTGTAGATATTAATTTGAAACTAATTAAAAAAAATTTGATCCATGAAAGTTCACAGTTAATTTTTATTCTCCATCTATGTCACATTCTTCAAATAGCAGAAATTCACCGAAAATACACTTAAAAAATCGCATGAAATAAGAATTAAGTCATAGTAGCGTTACCAGTAGCCTCACGGCCTTCAGCAGCACGGCCGAATATTAATCTAAATCTAACCTATAACTCATTGATTTATCTTTTTCTACTTATATCGAGGATAATTAGCATCAATAAGTCAAATTTAGGTCGGGATGTGTAAAACTATGACCACCCATGTGCCAGAATGAAATGTAACGAAAACTAGATTTAATTGAAATGTTTTCTAAATATCTCGGAAACGAAGACTGAGCGGCGATTATGTGTATAGAAGAACGTTGTTTAGAATTTTGATCTTGATAATATATTTTTAGCTCGTTGAAATTTTCTAGACGTATAATTGCCTTTATTGTTCTATTACTTTGTTAATTGTTCACTTTTTACATTTCTTTCATAATAGGTAAATGCTTCACCTTTTCGTGTCTGAAAGGGTGTGGTGATTTTTATAGAAAATTCGCACAGGTACTCAACTCTTCTTAAAGATAAGGATAAGGAAGTTAGAATTGCATGGTGTTATGGGAATTTTATAAATAATTATTGCAGAAGTGCCTCTAAGCCTGCGATGAAAGACGCAAGGTTAGAAAGAGATTTGACTTGGTGACTGCAGAATACGACTTATTTGACAAAATCTGGTACATAGCATCTTCGAATAAAACATTCATTCATTGCCGCTACCTACTCGGGGGTAAAAAATATATATATTCGATTAGAAAAAAGAAATAGTAACATATATAAAAAATTCGAATATTCCAATCAGAATAAATATAGCTTTTGTTTTATCAACTTGTTTTATCAATTAATTTTCAATTCAAGAAACATATATTTGAACTGCAGATAAAAATGTGTTTTATTTACTCACGAATTCTTACTCACGGTTCTTACTCACGAATTAGAAATTAATATTAAGACATTAAATTTTAATAGTACTGCTATATACAATATAAAACAAGTTCTTATGTTATCTATTTTTACAATCGAAGAGTGCAAGCAAAAAAAAGTTGCGTGGAAAACAATGTTTCGTGTACCGAAATATCGTATGTAAATATTGTTTATGTATAGCGTGTAATCTATATGTCGAAATTAGCAAGTATGTTTTATATTATCGATAAGAAAAGATCTAAATTTAACCTATATTAATTGAACCTTGTAGCAAACGGAATAAGAAACTGTCTTTCTCATCTGAACGTGACATTATTTTGTTTGTCATAATTTCGAATGTTTATTTTTACAATGACTATGATTTGCTTTATTCTAACATTTGACAAAACTGAATATTATTGAATATTATTTATATTTTTTTATATAATATATTATATAATTTATATATTAAATATAAATTCTTATTACCAGTTCGTTATAATTAACCAGAGCTTCATCCAGTAACTTCGTCAATTGTTGCCAATCTTTTATTGGCATATAGTTTGGTTCACCGATTCCTTCCGCAAAATGACAATACATTGTATATATGTTGGTCCAGCAAACACAATATTTTCGTCCATTTCCTGCGATAATAAATGATATTATTAAATTTATCGTTATCAAAAATTAAATTAAGAATATACGTAACAACCTATACGACCTATTTACTTCTCTTTTACTTATAATAATTATAGCCTGACTACTGACTTTTTTAAACTTACAGAAATATCTTTGCGAAGCGACTCCTTCAGCAATTGCTGAAAGGCTATTTCTCATCTTCAGCACTGATTAACTTATCCGAATACACTCTTGTTGCTTCGTTTTTTTTTTTTTTTTATTTAATTCTTTACATTCAGAATTTGTCCAATTTGGACATTTGGTAGAATTTGTTGCTTCGTGAACGTACAATCTGATCAAATGATTTCCAGTCGGATCAGTCTCACCGTGTGCAAACCTTAAAGAAAGAGTAAACCCTTTTTATATCAAATAAACGCGATTCGCATCCACCCACCCAGTTTACGACGTAGTCAAGTACACACATGTTCGAAGAGTCTTTAATTTTCATTTACTCGGAGATACCGCCACCAGTTTGCAAACACTTTACGCAAAAAAGCATATTAATTTTAATTAAGCTTTTGTCATTTTAATTACTTGCTTTGTTGAAATGAATTTTACTTGAAAGATGTTTCAGAGATCACGTAGATTAAATACGTAATGAAATTTGACTGCTGTTGGTAGGAATGTTGTTGAAATTTTGTGGTGACAGTACAATGCTGCGTTTAATAATGATTCTGCAATTTTTGTCAACGCTAAGTTAAATTTGTTGATAGGATTCATCAGATGTTGTTCTAGCATTATTTGGCTGTAGATCAATACTAAATTGTCTTCGGTTGGAAAACTGCAATAATAAGAAATTTTCAGTTGATAGAAAAAGATTTTTGTAATAATAACTTACATATAAGTTATATTTTCAGAAATCCTATATACATACACTATATCATATACAGGGTGATGCTTTATTGGTAAAATAACACGTGGATGGCTACCCCTAGCAGGATATACCATCTTCCAGTTTGACTATTTTATTTCTGTAGCGAGATCAGTGGGGTGTTTTCTTTTCGGTCTTCTTTCTATGAGTTTGGATGTGTTGCCGTTCTTTAGTTGTATTTTTTTTAAGTACTTGCCGATTTCTTCTTTGACCATTGGTATTTTTAGGTCTTGCGTATATCCTCGCCCCATGATATTCCATGGGGCGTTCACTACTGTTCTGAGTATTTTCTAGAAGCGATTCTGGTTTATTTACCTTATTATCCTGGTTTTCGATATTTTCAATTTATTTTCTATGCTGAGTTTAGAGTTTCGACTAGTTAGCCAGTACATCTGTCTTCTTTTTTTCTTTTCTTTTTTCTTCTTTTTTTATTTTATCTATAACTGATTTAGTCTGTTGCTTTCATGTGAGTTATGAGCCTAAGTGGAGTCCCTAGTATTTAACTTGCTTTGTTTGTTGTTTGTTATGTGCGTGCCATTCAATCGGATATTAGGTGGTTTCCGTTTTTCCGTTTTTAGGTGGTTCCGTAAATGTAATGTGGTTAAATTGACTGGGGTTTGCTTTTATCTTGCAGTCATTTTTCTATTTTTCTGATACGCTCTGGTAGTAATATGTCAAGTTTATATCCGAACATCCTATATCCATTGTGAACATTCCCAAGATGTTCGCGAGACTTAAGTTTTGCATGTCCTAGCAACGTCCACATCTTAAGTCTTACAGATGTTCTTGAAACTTAAATTTTCTTAATAACTGAAATTCTCGGAACATCTCTCCCGAAAGTCCTACGAATATTCTTAACGTCGTCATATTTCCAATATTTTACTAATATCCATTTCGTAAATCTAAAGAATTAAATATCAGATGTTCTAAGAACAACCGTTTTATAGGTTTTACAGATAAAAATTTCACTTTACAGATTAAATTAAACATTTACGGATTAATCCACAGATATTGCAAGAACAACCGTTTTCTAGATTTCACAGTTAAATATTGAAATGTTTTTAGAACATTCATTATAAAAGTACAAGGTTTCCAATTCCATGAATTTTTCCAGTTTCCGCAAAGTTTCCATGTTTAGGCTATACGCGCACTAGAAATTCTATTATCTTGTATCTTTGCAGCTTGCGCGAAGTGGTTTCTTATTAATTTTAAGATGTGACAGTCTATGCGGTGAATGTTGGCTAGGTCATAGACTGTTTTGTTTTTCACATATTTTTTGAATCCGCTGTGTTCGGATCTGTAAGTACTCAATGCAAGCTCTGATGCATTTTCTTCCGAATCTGCGAATTTTTTCCATTTGGGAGGCTGATATGTTGTACCAGATTGGGCAGCCGTAGGTTATCATCGGTCTGATAGCATCTGATAGTGCATGATAGCACAGGATTTTTACTTGACTGTTGAGATGTTTGGAGTAGAATAATCTTTTTGTTCTCCAGAATGCTTTACTGGCTTTGGATGTGCTGCTTATAGTTTAATTTATCGTCTATGTTTATACCTAGGTATTTTACGCAGTTTTTATGCGGTATGAGCTCCCCTTCGTTTGCTTTTTCCCTTAGCTGAAATTTTCTGCAGTGTTCCCTTCCTATTGGACCGATTTCGCTTGACTTGGGTCTAAACAGTATGGTTTCGCATTTGCTTGTGTTGGTTTTTAGTTTCCATGTGTTGTAACAATCGTTAATTTTCTCAAAAAGTTCTTGCAGTTCCCATTTTTATTGTTTTGGATTTGCGGCCTGTTACGTAGATGATTAGGTCATCTGCGAAGGCTATGGAGCGTTTATGGGTGGATGTATTGAGATTAAAGAGGTTTAGTAAATCACTATTGTAAATATTGAAAAGTAGCGGGGAGTTTACTGTGCCTTGTTGCAGACCGTTTTTTATGGAGAATTCTTTGCTGGATGTGTGTGATCCTTCAGTCATTACGAATGTTCTGCTTGTGATCATGTCCCAAACTATTTTAATTAGGTATTTGGGAAAATTTTTCTTGATTAATTTGTATATGAGACCTGGGATCCAGACTGTGTCGAAGGCTTTTTCGAGGTCTATTAGGCAGGCGGCTACTCGTTGTTTTGCGTTTAGCGCCCAGCAGATGTTCGACGTAAGTTTGTTTATTGCGTGAATTGTGGAGTGTTTGTGTCGGAAGCCAAATTGATTTTCTGGGATTATGTCATTTTTTGAGCAGAAGGAGGTGAGGGGGTTGTTTATGGTTATTTCAAATACCTTGCTTATGTTGGGGAGGAGACTTATGGGTCGTAGGTTTGCGGGTGATGAGCCGTCTTTATCTTTTTTTGTTATCGCTATCAGTTTGGCTTTTTTCCATTTTTTGGGGAAATATGTGTTGTTTAGTGCATTGTTGAAGAGTACTGTGTAGTACCATTTTATTTTGTTCGGTAGGTGCTTGAGTAGGATGTTTGGGATGCCGTCGAAGCCGGAGGATTTTTTGTTGTTTAGTTTGGAGAATATTTTGTTTAGTTGATTGTAGTTTGTGAAGTAGTTTATTTCTGGTTCCGGTTGTTTGGGGTTGTCTGCGGTGTTTTCGTTTGAGAATGTGCTGACTGTTTTGTTTAGCGTTATGTCTTGTTCCATTTCGTTTCTGAGTTTGTATGTTTCGGCAGTGATAATTCTGTTTAGTTGTTCACGGCCCATGTGTTCGTTTTGTGTGTGTGTTTTGGAAAAGTGGGTGCCGATAATGTCTAGTTTTTCTGTTGATTTGGTTATTATGAAGTTACCCTCGGTGTCTCTGGTGGTGTTGCGTATCGTTAAACCTGCTTCTTGGATGAGGGAAGCTTTTTCTGCGGGCAATTTGAGAGGTGGGATGGGGTTTTGTCCTTTTGGCCTGAAGATTTGATTTATTTGTGGAAACATGTTGGCTGTGTCGTTTTTGGAGATGTTTTTTATTTTGTTTGTCCAGTGATGGTTTATGGAGCTTGCGAATTCTTGTTTCAGTTGTGTTTTTATTTCGTATAGAAGGTACTTTAGAAATTCTAATTCTTCTCTTTTGTCATAAGAATAGTTGAATTTTATATTGTTTACTTTGGAGAGTATGTAGCTTTTGTCTCGTTGTAGTTCTTTTATTTTGTTGTTGATATAGGGCTTGCATGAATTTTCTTGTTTTACGATTGGCACGGATTTTTGGAGAGCGATTTGTGTATGTTTTTCTATTTCGTCTAGGAATGAGTCGATTTGACTGTTAGTTAGATTGGCGTTGTTGTAGATCTTTAGGTCGCAGTTCTGTTCGAGTATGTTTTGGAATTTTTTCCAGTCTGTCTTTTTGTAATTGTACCTGGGTGCCTCGGTCTGTGTTTCCAGTGTTAGGAGGTCCGATGAATTCTTTTTTATGTGAAATACTAGGGCGTTATGGTCACTGTCATAGGCTAAGGTTTTAAGGACGTAGGTTTTGAAATTTTAGTCGCGCATCTGCTAAGCATATGTCCAGGTATGAGCCTCCTTTTGGGTAAGAGGGTAGCTCGGAGCTGTATAAGATTGTTTTGAAGTGAATGCTTTTATTGTCTAGCCAGTTTCTAATGAAGTTGCCTCTCGTGTTGTTTACTTCGTTTTTCCAGCTTGTATGTTTTGCGTTAAAGTCGCCTGCTATTATATAGTAGTTTTCCGGTTTGCTGAGCTGTAAGAGTTCGACCAAAACATTTCTCTTTCTCGATGCTTCGATTATAGATTATTAAAAACGCATTGTCATGAAAAGTAAAAAATATTGGGAAAATAAAAAGAAAAAGCCAACACCACACGGAGTTCCCAGGCGGTCACCCATCCAAGTACTATCCGTGCCCGGCGCTGCTTAACTTTCGTGATCGGACGAGAACGAGTGCACTCAGCGCGGTATGAGCGTTGGCTGAAATCAATAGTTTTCTTATTTGTTTTCCATGGTCAAAAAATAGAATGTTTAAAGGAACATAGGTGTGTGCCAAAATGAGAATGATACGATGCATGATAATGGTCGCGTAATACCAAAACATTTCTCTTTCTCGATGCTTCGATTATAGATTATTAAAAATTGTTTGTTAAGGGAGCCGAATTGATTTTTCTTTTTTTAGGATTACGTTATTTTTTGTTCAAAAGGAGACTTATATATCGCAGGTTTGAGTGTGAGAAGCGGTCTTTATTTTCTTTTCTTTTGTGATGGCTGCTAATATTATTAAAGAGCACTGTGTAATATCATTTTATTTTGTTGGTTAACCGTTTGAGCAAAATGTTCGGGACGTCGTCGAAAGCGGATGATTTTTTATTGTTTAATTTAGAGGCAATGATTTTTAGATGGTTATAATTTGTAAAGTAGTTTATTTCTGTGTCTGGTTGTTTGAGGTTATCCGAGGTGTTTTCATTGGAGAATATGAAGACTGTCTTATTTAGCGATATGTCTCGCTCTATTTTATTTTTCAGTTTATTTGTTTCGGAGATAATAATTCTGTTTAATTATTCTCGACCCAGGTGATCGTTGTGTGTGTGTGTGTGTGTGTGTGTGTGTGTGTGTGTGTGTGTGTGTGTGTGTGTGTGTGTGTGTGTGTGTGTGTTTTGGAAAAGTGAGTGCCGATAACCTATAGTTTTTCCGTTGTTTTACATGTCATGAAATAACTAGACTCCATGTTTTTATTGATGTTCTGTATCGCTATACCTGCATCTTGGAGGAGGGGAGCTTTCTCTGGAGGCAGTTTGAAAGAAGGGATACAGTTAGATTCTTTTTACCTAAAAATTTGATTTGTCTGTGGGAACATGCTAGCTGAGTCTTTTTAGACATATTTTTTTCTTTTTTTTTTTTTTTTTTTATTTTATTTGCCTATCTTCTCTTTTTATCGTAAGAATAGTTGTACTTTAGATTGTTTATTTCGGATAGTATGTAGCTCGTTGTAGCTCGTTGTAGCTCGTTGTAGCTCGCCTTCGCAGTCAAGGCGCTATTTTAGAAGGGTACTCCAATAGCTAAAACGATTCCCTTCAACGTTCCTAGCAGTATTTCTTATTTCCTATGCTACGAGTTTCTTGTAAGGATAATTGAGGGATTTTAACGCTTACCTACTTGCATCGATGCCTCGCATTCATCCAGGTAACGCTCTTTCAACGAAGGATTCTCCCCCGCACTTGGAACGTATGCACGCAGTAAACGCCATCTTGCTGGCGAATATGCCGCGTGACGATTTTCTTCAAAACCAATCAGCGTGCGTATTTGAGGTCCTCCGTTTCGAGCGTTGTTGGAGCCTAACAACGGTATCGGCAGTCTCGTTCGAGTCGTTCAATCGTGTACATGTAGCAGCGAGTCAGTTTCCTTGCGTTCGAATCTCTAAACGTGGACTAAAGAACCGTTTCAATCTCTTAGCGCTCTTCAAGCGCTCGTGCAGGTGAAATCATTTCGTGAGTCGTAACAACCAGTGATACTTTTCTGTGCTAGCTTCGTCGATGAGTCAATATCTTGAAGCATTCGTGGACATGGCTGCAAGCGTTGGTGGAGACAGAGTCGTTCCATCAGGCGTGACGATCAGTGGACAGTCCAGTGCGAAATCTTCAATTGTGAACAGTATCTCGAAGCATACGCGAAGGTAAGTATCATTTTAGTGAGCGAACGATTAGTAAACCGTCTCGTGCGGGAGTCTTTCAAATGCGAGCAGCATCGACACGCGCGTGTGTATCGTTACTCATTCGTATCGTCGTACGATAATTCAGTCGCATTCGTTCCGTCGTACATCGCGTCGCGGCATTCGCTTCAGTTGCTTCGTATCGCATAATCGTCCGCAGTAAGTATTCCTAAATTTCGTCTTAATCGTCGAAAACAATTTGAAACTTTCTCATTGTTTGTTATTTTTTTTTTTTTCCGAGTTTTAACTTCGTCAATTGTTCTTCGCGCATTGAGTCATTACTACTCTCCCTCGTAAATTTTATCAGCAATATTATCAGCAAATAATTATTTTTCTATTTACTCTATATGATTTTCGAAACATTGAAAGATCATTATTACTCGACTACTTCAATATTGATTACGATACTTTTTTCATTTTAACGGTTAAATTTGTCACTACTGGTGTGAGAGACTGTAAAATTGATTGGAAATAGTATTTTACAGAGACTGACGAAACCGATGAGTTAGATATTTATATAATTAAAAGTTATTTCTATTTCTGAATATTCCTTTTAAATACTATTTTAAGTAGTTGTTGGTCTACAGTACGAATAAAATATTTTGAATATGTAGTAAAAAATAAACTATCTTTATTTTCACAATGTGGTATATAAAATAAAGTATTTTATCTTTGTATTGTAAATAGTGTTTCAAATGTTTCTTAACGATGAAAATAGATTAAGGAGAAGGTTAATATCAGGATGCAAGAATCCAAAATATTTAGAAATTAAATTCATGTTCTTTTTAACCCTGCTGCGGTCTCCGGGTCTCTTTGTTCTTACTGCTCTACTTTCTTTCTTTCTCGAAGAACTTCTGTATTCTTTTGAACGTATAGAGCAAAATTTTATCCGACTCTTGAAACCGACATATTTGAGAAAAACACTGATACAAAATTATATTATAAGACGGTAATATGGCCCGCGTAGGAAAGCTGCAACAAAAATAGCAGAGAGTGTTATAAATACATTGGAACATTTCAAAGAGAAAATAAGAGTTTGTAAAAATTTCACTAATGCCAAAATTTTGTTTGCGATAATAGAATGTACCGGTTCTTTGCAATGAAAGTTATTATGAAGGATATAGTAACGTACTTCTACATTTGCCCGGTCCTTAGTTAGAAGATAAAATAAACAAAAACGAATCTTTGTATGCAAAGATAACTTTCTTCTTCAAACTTCATATTATTATATAATTTAGTTGAATGGAAGACCGTAGCAGAGTTAAGTATCGGTATTCGCAAGTAACAAGCATTATTCAATGCTTTCATCGGTTTGATTACTAATACTTACTTTATTGGCAAACATGCAATCCATTTCTTTTTCTTATTTTTTTTTTTTTTTTTTTTTTTTTTTTTATTTATTTGATTTGTACTTTACAATTTTTTTCTTTCTTTCTTTTTTTTTTCGAGTACTTGCCGATTTCTTCTTTGACCATTGGTATTTTTAGGTCTTGCGTATATCCTCGTTTCTGATATTCCATGGGGCGTTGACTACTGTTCTGAGTATTTTCTAGAAGCGATTCTGGTGTATTTACCTTATTATCCTGGTTTTCGATATTTTCAATTTATTTTCTATGCTGAGTTTAGAGTTTCGACTAGTTTGCCAGTACATCTGTCTCCTTTTTATCCGTCTTTTGTCTATAATTGATTTAGTATGTTGCTTTCGTGTGAGTTATGAGCCTAAGTGGAGTCCCTAGTATTTAACTTGCTTTGTTTGTTGTTTGTTATGTGCGTGCCATTCAATCGGATATTAGGTGGTTTCCGTTTTCGTATTATAAATGTAATGTGGTTTAATTGACTGGGGTTTGCTTTTATCTTGCAGTCATTTTTCTATTTTTCTGATACGCTCTGGTAGTAATATGACTGCTGTTTCTGGATTAGAGTGTTTGTGTTACGTCGAAGGTGTCACGACCGGCATACTTCAAATCCGATGGACTGACGATGGAGATAAAGATGTGACGGCCATTCAGCGACAATGTATATCGTTGAAGTGCCTAATGAACCATCAACATCCCAACGGTCCTTCCACCGAAGGTTCTAGAAGAAAGAGCACGTGGCAACGGTCGCGAACGCCTAGCAAATGCATGGACGGTGGGGATGTTGAGGGATGACAAAAGAAAGTAATCGGATCCGATCGAAAGTCAAATTGTAAAGTGGATTGTTGTGAGAAAAATAAAGTTTCTTTTCTTATTTTTCACCTCAAATTTCTTTTTTTATTTGATCGTCCGTGAATGTTAGTATTTTGCTGTTGGTAGTTATACGCAGTCCAGTGAAACTAAATAGTTTGAAAATTGAAATAGGCGAGAAAATTAGAGTATTATGATGGTGCAGGTCGAAAGGGCCTGATTTTCCAGAAAATCAATTATGAAGTTCCGTCCACTTGACTCGGCTACTTTTTAAGTATACGCGTACCTACATGACGGAACTTCACAATCCATTGTTTGGGAAACGAAGCCAGGAAAAATTGTATAAATCTGTATGCACGTCTAAAATACCATTTATCCTCGTACATACACGTACGTTTTTATTAAATATTTTGTCTATTCGATAACATGAAATAACAAAACTGATTACTACAGCTAACGCTCATACCGCGTTGAAAGTACTCGTTCTCGTTTGATCACGAAAGTCAAGCAGCGATGGGCACGGTTAGTACTTGGATGGGTTGACCGCCTGGGAACTCCGTGTGGTGTTGGCTGTTTTTACACTTTTCTTAACACTTAGCCATCCGAACCATCGGATCTCCCCTTTGCGAAGAACATCGTTGAGTGACTGAACGCGGGGAGATCTTCCTTTTTTGACTTTAGCAACGCATTTTCTTTTGTTGTTGTTATCAATTATTGTTTACCGGGAATTGTTCCCAATTAATTGCGACTCTTTTTCTGCTTTTATAAAGCGCAATATGTAATAAAATAGGCCAATTTGGTGGTCTTAAAATTAATGAAAAAGTTACACTATCAGTTGTGACTAAGTAAAGTTATAGTCGAACAATACCACACTGTAAAAAAAATATTAAAATGCATTATGAATTTTTAACTCCGCGTTCAAATCGTGTCATTTATCTTTAGTCATCTTTAATGTTTTTAATTTTACCTATATCTTTTTATACTTTTAATTTGATATTTCGTATAAAGAGTATGTGAAATCGTTAAACAAAATCATTACCGCAACATATAATAGACCACTTAAATAAATTTTAGACTTCTTTGTTTTTCAAGTATTAGCGAATATTAGTCCTCCTTACTTGGAAAAATGCACGGTGGACAGCGTATAGGTTGTTAGCCTGTGCGGGCGCGGTTGGCTAAGTGTTAATAAGCTATGGTGTCGTATACATGGAGAAAATATCTTTTTAGCATTAAACGATTATCACCATACGTTGTATCATTCTCGTATACACGCTTACTTATATATTGCTTTGTTTATATTTTCCGATAATGTTATATGTATTCAATATTCGGAATTGGAGAATGTACAAGTATTATAGATACGTAATGTCGTTTGAAAGAATGCAAAGATACAACATGTGCCGAAAATTGTGATACAAACCGATGGACGATGATTCCCTGCGCGTGGCGAAAATGAAGTGGAAAATGTAAAATGACATTGTCCGCTTTGTCTAAAAAATTGTCTAAGTACATTGAAGTTCACTTTCATTTTGTGAATGAAAGTTACGAAAATAAAGAGATTGACATTACAAAAGTAGGCTCAGGGAACAATGCACAGCGTTAGTGAGAATATATATCAAAATTTAATGCAATTTGTTGGATGATTGATTCAAAAAGAAAATACCAATATGCGCGAACATGTCAGTCCTGATGAAAGAATTTTAATAAGCAAATATATATAAATATAGTAAAACTTGAAACAAGTAAACAATCAATATATAGTAATATGCCTAACCTATATGGAAATATAATAAGAATCAATGCAAAGATCTTTGTGACAACGGACAACGGAGTTATTCTGTTAAAAACTAATAATAAGAAACTATATCATTGACCGGGCCATTTTATCTTATTTGCTAATTCACGCTATGACTTCTCTGTTATATCTTTTCTTGCATTTTCAGATAGAACATAATTATGTAAGCAAGTATACTCTTCTATATTTTGAACAAATGACATTGTTCCCGTCATTTTTCCGTTTTTTAAAGGTATCCCTTGTTATTAGAGATGGCATGACCTGCTAGTTGTAAATCACGATTATATATATATATATATATATATATATATATTGTATATATAATTAACCAATTAAAAGGAACTATGAAAAGAAGAAACAGAACGCACGCACACACGCACGATCTGTCCCTCGTGACGAATACTATACAATGGAATAAAAAAATCTGACCTTGAAATTCAAGGACAAAGAATTGTTGAATTCTAAAATGGTTGAACTTTTTATGGGGTCGATATACTCAGTTATGCAAAAGTTAATACGGAAAATATTTGATTGTCTTTTTATATGTTATATATAATTCATAATGAACTATATGGAAAGAGCATAAATATAAAATTATATTTTTGTACAAAGGAGTGCGCCGTAACGAAATTTTGTAAGATTGATTGCCAATGCATAATAGTTATAGTTATAAGTGTCATTACCGCGAAGAAAAAATAATTTGCATAACAGGAATAGATCGCGATCCAAATATTGCATTGAAAGTATTTTGTTTACATATAATCATCATCGGCGAATAATTCGGAGATTTCGCCAAAATCGAGCATATCGTTTATATGTACCAGAAATTTTTCATCGGCGATAGTCATCATCACGAAAGTTATTCCGATTCCTTTCAATCCAGATTTCAAATATAAATCTTAAATAAATCGCCTCTTAAATCAGTCATCGAATAACCTGTTCGTAATTGTATCTGAAACACCTAAAATGTCAAGGACTTTGATTAATTTTTATGCAAAGAGATTGCTTACACGTTATGTGTACGTGTAGATATTAATTTGAAACTAATTAAAAAAAATTTGATCCATGAAAGTTCACAGTTAATTTTTATTCTCCATCTATGTCACATTCTTCAAATAGCAGAAATTCACCGAAAATACACTTAAAAAATCGCATGAAATAAGAATTAAGTCATAGTAGCGTTACCAGTAGCCTCACGGCCTTCAGCAGCACGGCCGAATATTAATCTAAATCTAACCTATAACTCATTGATTTATCTTTTTCTACTTATATCGAGGATAATTAGCATCAATAAGTCAAATTTAGGTCGGGATGTGTAAAACTATGACCACCCATGTGCCAGAATGAAATGTAACGAAAACTAGATTTAATTGAAATGTTTTCTAAATATCTCGGAAACGAAGACTGAGCGGCGATTATGTGTATAGAAGAACGTTGTTTAGAATTTTGATCTTGATAATATATTTTTAGCTCGTTGAAATTTTCTAGACGTATAATTGCCTTTATTGTTCTATTACTTTGTTAATTGTTCACTTTTTACATTTCTTTCATAATAGGTAAATGCTTCACCTTTTCGTGTCTGAAAGGGTGTGGTGATTTTTATAGAAAATTCGCACAGGTACTCAACTCTTCTTAAAGATAAGGATAAGGAAGTTAGAATTGCATGGTGTTATGGGAATTTTATAAATAATTATTGCAGAAGTGCCTCTAAGCCTGCGATGAAAGACGCAAGGTTAGAAAGAGATTTGACTTGGTGACTGCAGAATACGACTTATTTGACAAAATCTGGTACATAGCATCTTCGAATAAAACATTCATTCATTGCCGCTACCTACTCGGGGGTAAAAAATATATATATTCGATTAGAAAAAAGAAATAGTAACATATATAAAAAATTCGAATATTCCAATCAGAATAAATATAGCTTTTGTTTTATCAACTTGTTTTATCAATTAATTTTCAATTCAAGAAACATATATTTGAACTGCAGATAAAAATGTGTTTTATTTACTCACGAATTCTTACTCACGGTTCTTACTCACGAATTAGAAATTAATATTAAGACATTAAATTTTAATAGTACTGCTATATACAATATAAAACAAGTTCTTATGTTATCTATTTTTACAATCGAAGAGTGCAAGCAAAAAAAAGTTGCGTGGAAAACAATGTTTCGTGTACCGAAATATCGTATGTAAATATTGTTTATGTATAGCGTGTAATCTATATGTCGAAATTAGCAAGTATGTTTTATATTATCGATAAGAAAAGATCTAAATTTAACCTATATTAATTGAACCTTGTAGCAAACGGAATAAGAAACTGTCTTTCTCATCTGAACGTGACATTATTTTGTTTGTCATAATTTCGAATGTTTATTTTTACAATGACTATGATTTGCTTTATTCTAACATTTGACAAAACTGAATATTATTGAATATTATTTATATTTTTTTATATAATATATTATATAATTTATATATTAAATATAAATTCTTATTACCAGTTCGTTATAATTAACCAGAGCTTCATCCAGTAACTTCGTCAATTGTTGCCAATCTTTTATTGGCATATAGTTTGGTTCACCGATTCCTTCCGCAAAATGACAATACATTGTATATATGTTGGTCCAGCAAACACAATATTTTCGTCCATTTCCTGCGATAATAAATGATATTATTAAATTTATCGTTATCAAAAATTAAATTAAGAATATACGTAACAACCTATACGACCTATTTACTTCTCTTTTACTTATAATAATTATAGCCTGACTACTGACTTTTTTAAACTTACAGAAATATCTTTGCGAAGCGACTCCTTCAGCAATTGCTGAAAGGCTATTTCTCATCTTCAGCACTGATTAACTTATCCGAATACACTCTTGTTGCTTCGTTTTTTTTTTTTTTTTATTTAATTCTTTACATTCAGAATTTGTCCAATTTGGACATTTGGTAGAATTTGTTGCTTCGTGAACGTACAATCTGATCAAATGATTTCCAGTCGGATCAGTCTCACCGTGTGCAAACCTTAAAGAAAGAGTAAACCCTTTTTATATCAAATAAACGCGATTCGCATCCACCCACCCAGTTTACGACGTAGTCAAGTACACACATGTTCGAAGAGTCTTTAATTTTCATTTACTCGGAGATACCGCCACCAGTTTGCAAACACTTTACGCAAAAAAGCATATTAATTTTAATTAAGCTTTTGTCATTTTAATTACTTGCTTTGTTGAAATGAATTTTACTTGAAAGATGTTTCAGAGATCACGTAGATTAAATACGTAATGAAATTTGACTGCTGTTGGTAGGAATGTTGTTGAAATTTTGTGGTGACAGTACAATGCTGCGTTTAATAATGATTCTGCAATTTTTGTCAACGCTAAGTTAAATTTGTTGATAGGATTCATCAGATGTTGTTCTAGCATTATTTGGCTGTAGATCAATACTAAATTGTCTTCGGTTGGAAAACTGCAATAATAAGAAATTTTCAGTTGATAGAAAAAGATTTTTGTAATAATAACTTACATATAAGTTATATTTTCAGAAATCCTATATACATACACTATATCATATACAGGGTGATGCTTTATTGGTAAAATAACACGTGGATGGCTACCCCTAGCAGGATATACCATCTTCCAGTTTGACTATTTTATTTCTGTAGCGAGATCAGTGGGGTGTTTTCTTTTCGGTCTTCTTTCTATGAGTTTGGATGTGTTGCCGTTCTTTAGTTGTATTTTTTTTAAGTACTTGCCGATTTCTTCTTTGACCATTGGTATTTTTAGGTCTTGCGTATATCCTCGCCCCATGATATTCCATGGGGCGTTCACTACTGTTCTGAGTATTTTCTAGAAGCGATTCTGGTTTATTTACCTTATTATCCTGGTTTTCGATATTTTCAATTTATTTTCTATGCTGAGTTTAGAGTTTCGACTAGTTAGCCAGTACATCTGTCTTCTTTTTTTCTTTTCTTTTTTCTTCTTTTTTTATTTTATCTATAACTGATTTAGTCTGTTGCTTTCATGTGAGTTATGAGCCTAAGTGGAGTCCCTAGTATTTAACTTGCTTTGTTTGTTGTTTGTTATGTGCGTGCCATTCAATCGGATATTAGGTGGTTTCCGTTTTTCCGTTTTTAGGTGGTTCCGTAAATGTAATGTGGTTAAATTGACTGGGGTTTGCTTTTATCTTGCAGTCATTTTTCTATTTTTCTGATACGCTCTGGTAGTAATATGTCAAGTTTATATCCGAACATCCTATATCCATTGTGAACATTCCCAAGATGTTCGCGAGACTTAAGTTTTGCATGTCCTAGCAACGTCCACATCTTAAGTCTTACAGATGTTCTTGAAACTTAAATTTTCTTAATAACTGAAATTCTCGGAACATCTCTCCCGAAAGTCCTACGAATATTCTTAACGTCGTCATATTTCCAATATTTTACTAATATCCATTTCGTAAATCTAAAGAATTAAATATCAGATGTTCTAAGAACAACCGTTTTATAGGTTTTACAGATAAAAATTTCACTTTACAGATTAAATTAAACATTTACGGATTAATCCACAGATATTGCAAGAACAACCGTTTTCTAGATTTCACAGTTAAATATTGAAATGTTTTTAGAACATTCATTATAAAAGTACAAGGTTTCCAATTCCATGAATTTTTCCAGTTTCCGCAAAGTTTCCATGTTTAGGCTATACGCGCACTAGAAATTCTATTATCTTGTATCTTTGCAGCTTGCGCGAAGTGGTTTCTTATTAATTTTAAGATGTGACAGTCTATGCGGTGAATGTTGGCTAGGTCATAGACTGTTTTGTTTTTCACATATTTTTTGAATCCGCTGTGTTCGGATCTGTAAGTACTCAATGCAAGCTCTGATGCATTTTCTTCCGAATCTGCGAATTTTTTCCATTTGGGAGGCTGATATGTTGTACCAGATTGGGCAGCCGTAGGTTATCATCGGTCTGATAGCATCTGATAGTGCATGATAGCACAGGATTTTTACTTGACTGTTGAGATGTTTGGAGTAGAATAATCTTTTTGTTCTCCAGAATGCTTTACTGGCTTTGGATGTGCTGCTTATAGTTTAATTTATCGTCTATGTTTATACCTAGGTATTTTACGCAGTTTTTATGCGGTATGAGCTCCCCTTCGTTTGCTTTTTCCCTTAGCTGAAATTTTCTGCAGTGTTCCCTTCCTATTGGACCGATTTCGCTTGACTTGGGTCTAAACAGTATGGTTTCGCATTTGCTTGTGTTGGTTTTTAGTTTCCATGTGTTGTAACAATCGTTAATTTTCTCAAAAAGTTCTTGCAGTTCCCATTTTTATTGTTTTGGATTTGCGGCCTGTTACGTAGATGATTAGGTCATCTGCGAAGGCTATGGAGCGTTTATGGGTGGATGTATTGAGATTAAAGAGGTTTAGTAAATCACTATTGTAAATATTGAAAAGTAGCGGGGAGTTTACTGTGCCTTGTTGCAGACCGTTTTTTATGGAGAATTCTTTGCTGGATGTGTGTGATCCTTCAGTCATTACGAATGTTCTGCTTGTGATCATGTCCCAAACTATTTTAATTAGGTATTTGGGAAAATTTTTCTTGATTAATTTGTATATGAGACCTGGGATCCAGACTGTGTCGAAGGCTTTTTCGAGGTCTATTAGGCAGGCGGCTACTCGTTGTTTTGCGTTTAGCGCCCAGCAGATGTTCGACGTAAGTTTGTTTATTGCGTGAATTGTGGAGTGTTTGTGTCGGAAGCCAAATTGATTTTCTGGGATTATATCATTTTTTGAGCAGAAGGAGGTGAGGGGGTTGTTTATGGTTATTTCAAATACCTTGCTTATGTTGGGGAGGAGACTTATGGGTCGTAGGTTTGCGGGTGATGAGCCGTCTTTATCTTTTTTTGTTATCGCTATCAGTTTGGCTTTTTTCCATTTTTTGGGGAAATATGTGTTGTTTAGTGCATTGTTGAAGAGTACTGTGTAGTACCATTTTATTTTGTTCGGTAGGTGCTTGAGTAGGATGTTTGGGATGCCGTCGAAGCCGGAGGATTTTTTGTTGTTTAGTTTGGAGAATATTTTGTTTAGTTGATTGTAGTTTGTGAAGTAGTTTATTTCTGGTTCCGGTTGTTTGGGGTTGTCTGCGGTGTTTTCGTTTGAGAATGTGCTGACTGTTTTGTTTAGCGTTATGTCTTGTTCCATTTCGTTTCTGAGTTTGTATGTTTCGGCAGTGATAATTCTGTTTAGTTGTTCACGGCCCATGTGTTCGTTTTGTGTGTGTGTTTTGGAAAAGTGGGTGCCGATAATGTCTAGTTTTTCTGTTGATTTGGTTATTATGAAGTTACCCTCGGTGTCTCTGGTGGTGTTGCGTATCGTTAAACCTGCTTCTTGGATGAGGGAAGCTTTTTCTGCGGGCAATTTGAGAGGTGGGATGGGGTTTTGTCCTTTTGGCCTGAAGATTTGATTTATTTGTGGAAACATGTTGGCTGTGTCGTTTTTGGAGATGTTTTTTATTTTGTTTGTCCAGTGATGGTTTATGGAGCTTGCGAATTCTTGTTTCAGTTGTGTTTTTATTTCGTATAGAAGGTACTTTAGAAATTCTAATTCTTCTCTTTTGTCATAAGAATAGTTGAATTTTATATTGTTTACTTTGGAGAGTATGTAGCTTTTGTCTCGTTGTAGTTCTTTTATTTTGTTGTTGATATAGGGCTTGCATGAATTTTCTTGTTTTACGATTGGCACGGATTTTTGGAGAGCGATTTGTGTATGTTTTTCTATTTCGTCTAGGAATGAGTCGATTTGACTGTTAGTTAGATTGGCGTTGTTGTAGATCTTTAGGTCGCAGTTCTGTTCGAGTATGTTTTGGAATTTTTTCCAGTCTGTCTTTTTGTAATTGTACCTGGGTGCCTCGGTCTGTGTTTCCAGTGTTAGGAGGTCCGATGAATTCTTTTTTATGTGAAATACTAGGGCGTTATGGTCACTGTCATAGGCTAAGGTTTTAAGGACGTAGGTTTTGAAATTTTAGTCGCGCATCTGCTAAGCATATGTCCAGGTATGAGCCTCCTTTTGGGTAAGAGGGTAGCTCGGAGCTGTATAAGATTGTTTTGAAGTGAATGCTTTTATTGTCTAGCCAGTTTCTAATGAAGTTGCCTCTCGTGTTGTTTACTTCGTTTTTCCAGCTTGTATGTTTTGCGTTAAAGTCGCCTGCTATTATATAGTAGTTTTCCGGTTTGCTGAGCTGTAAGAGTTCGACCAAAACATTTCTCTTTCTCGATGCTTCGATTATAGATTATTAAAAACGCATTGTCATGAAAAGTAAAAAATATTGGGAAAATAAAAAGAAAAAGCCAACACCACACGGAGTTCCCAGGCGGTCACCCATCCAAGTACTATCCGTGCCCGGCGCTGCTTAACTTTCGTGATCGGACGAGAACGAGTGCACTCAGCGCGGTATGAGCGTTGGCTGAAATCAATAGTTTTCTTATTTGTTTTCCATGGTCAAAAAATAGAATGTTTAAAGGAACATAGGTGTGTGCCAAAATGAGAATGATACGATGCATGATAATGGTCGCGTAATACCAAAACATTTCTCTTTCTCGATGCTTCGATTATAGATTATTAAAAATTGTTTGTTAAGGGAGCCGAATTGATTTTTCTTTTTTTAGGATTACGTTATTTTTTGTTCAAAAGGAGACTTATATATCGCAGGTTTGAGTGTGAGAAGCGGTCTTTATTTTCTTTTCTTTTGTGATGGCTGCTAATATTATTAAAGAGCACTGTGTAATATCATTTTATTTTGTTGGTTAACCGTTTGAGCAAAATGTTCGGGACGTCGTCGAAAGCGGATGATTTTTTATTGTTTAATTTAGAGGCAATGATTTTTAGATGGTTATAATTTGTAAAGTAGTTTATTTCTGTGTCTGGTTGTTTGAGGTTATCCGAGGTGTTTTCATTGGAGAATATGAAGACTGTCTTATTTAGCGATATGTCTCGCTCTATTTTATTTTTCAGTTTATTTGTTTCGGAGATAATAATTCTGTTTAATTATTCTCGACCCAGGTGATCGTTGTGTGTGTGTGTGTGTGTGTGTGTGTGTGTGTGTGTGTGTGTGTGTGTGTGTGTGTGTGTGTGTGTGTGTGTGTGTGTGTGTGTGTGTGTTTTGGAAAAGTGAGTGCCGATAACCTATAGTTTTTCCGTTGTTTTACATGTCATGAAATAACTAGACTCCATGTTTTTATTGATGTTCTGTATCGCTATACCTGCATCTTGGAGGAGGGGAGCTTTCTCTGGAGGCAGTTTGAAAGAAGGGATACAGTTAGATTCTTTTTACCTAAAAATTTGATTTGTCTGTGGGAACATGCTAGCTGAGTCTTTTTAGACATATTTTTTTCTTTTTTTTTTTTTTTTTTTATTTTATTTGCCTATCTTCTCTTTTTATCGTAAGAATAGTTGTACTTTAGATTGTTTATTTCGGATAGTATGTAGCTCGTTGTAGCTCGTTGTAGCTCGTTGTAGCTCGCCTTCGCAGTCAAGGCGCTATTTTAGAAGGGTACTCCAATAGCTAAAACGATTCCCTTCAACGTTCCTAGCAGTATTTCTTATTTCCTATGCTACGAGTTTCTTGTAAGGATAATTGAGGGATTTTAACGCTTACCTACTTGCATCGATGCCTCGCATTCATCCAGGTAACGCTCTTTCAACGAAGGATTCTCCCCCGCACTTGGAACGTATGCACGCAGTAAACGCCATCTTGCTGGCGAATATGCCGCGTGACGATTTTCTTCAAAACCAATCAGCGTGCGTATTTGAGGTCCTCCGTTTCGAGCGTTGTTGGAGCCTAACAACGGTATCGGCAGTCTCGTTCGAGTCGTTCAATCGTGTACATGTAGCAGCGAGTCAGTTTCCTTGCGTTCGAATCTCTAAACGTGGACTAAAGAACCGTTTCAATCTCTTAGCGCTCTTCAAGCGCTCGTGCAGGTGAAATCATTTCGTGAGTCGTAACAACCAGTGATACTTTTCTGTGCTAGCTTCGTCGATGAGTCAATATCTTGAAGCATTCGTGGACATGGCTGCAAGCGTTGGTGGAGACAGAGTCGTTCCATCAGGCGTGACGATCAGTGGACAGTCCAGTGCGAAATCTTCAATTGTGAACAGTATCTCGAAGCATACGCGAAGGTAAGTATCATTTTAGTGAGCGAACGATTAGTAAACCGTCTCGTGCGGGAGTCTTTCAAATGCGAGCAGCATCGACACGCGCGTGTGTATCGTTACTCATTCGTATCGTCGTACGATAATTCAGTCGCATTCGTTCCGTCGTACATCGCGTCGCGGCATTCGCTTCAGTTGCTTCGTATCGCATAATCGTCCGCAGTAAGTATTCCTAAATTTCGTCTTAATCGTCGAAAACAATTTGAAACTTTCTCATTGTTTGTTATTTTTTTTTTTTTCCGAGTTTTAACTTCGTCAATTGTTCTTCGCGCATTGAGTCATTACTACTCTCCCTCGTAAATTTTATCAGCAATATTATCAGCAAATAATTATTTTTCTATTTACTCTATATGATTTTCGAAACATTGAAAGATCATTATTACTCGACTACTTCAATATTGATTACGATACTTTTTTCATTTTAACGGTTAAATTTGTCACTACTGGTGTGAGAGACTGTAAAATTGATTGGAAATAGTATTTTACAGAGACTGACGAAACCGATGAGTTAGATATTTATATAATTAAAAGTTATTTCTATTTCTGAATATTCCTTTTAAATACTATTTTAAGTAGTTGTTGGTCTACAGTACGAATAAAATATTTTGAATATGTAGTAAAAAATAAACTATCTTTATTTTCACAATGTGGTATATAAAATAAAGTATTTTATCTTTGTATTGTAAATAGTGTTTCAAATGTTTCTTAACGATGAAAATAGATTAAGGAGAAGGTTAATATCAGGATGCAAGAATCCAAAATATTTAGAAATTAAATTCATGTTCTTTTTAACCCTGCTGCGGTCTCCGGGTCTCTTTGTTCTTACTGCTCTACTTTCTTTCTTTCTCGAAGAACTTCTGTATTCTTTTGAACGTATAGAGCAAAATTTTATCCGACTCTTGAAACCGACATATTTGAGAAAAACACTGATACAAAATTATATTATAAGACGGTAATATGGCCCGCGTAGGAAAGCTGCAACAAAAATAGCAGAGAGTGTTATAAATACATTGGAACATTTCAAAGAGAAAATAAGAGTTTGTAAAAATTTCACTAATGCCAAAATTTTGTTTGCGATAATAGAATGTACCGGTTCTTTGCAATGAAAGTTATTATGAAGGATATAGTAACGTACTTCTACATTTGCCCGGTCCTTAGTTAGAAGATAAAATAAACAAAAACGAATCTTTGTATGCAAAGATAACTTTCTTCTTCAAACTTCATATTATTATATAATTTAGTTGAATGGAAGACCGTAGCAGAGTTAAGTATCGGTATTCGCAAGTAACAAGCATTATTCAATGCTTTCATCGGTTTGATTACTAATACTTACTTTATTGGCAAACATGCAATCCATTTCTTTTTCTTATTTTTTTTTTTTTTTTTTTTTTTTTTTTATTTATTTGATTTGTACTTTACAATTTTTTTCTTTCTTTCTTTTTTTTTTCGAGTACTTGCCGATTTCTTCTTTGACCATTGGTATTTTTAGGTCTTGCGTATATCCTCGTTTCTGATATTCCATGGGGCGTTGACTACTGTTCTGAGTATTTTCTAGAAGCGATTCTGGTGTATTTACCTTATTATCCTGGTTTTCGATATTTTCAATTTATTTTCTATGCTGAGTTTAGAGTTTCGACTAGTTTGCCAGTACATCTGTCTCCTTTTTATCCGTCTTTTGTCTATAATTGATTTAGTATGTTGCTTTCGTGTGAGTTATGAGCCTAAGTGGAGTCCCTAGTATTTAACTTGCTTTGTTTGTTGTTTGTTATGTGCGTGCCATTCAATCGGATATTAGGTGGTTTCCGTTTTCGTATTATAAATGTAATGTGGTTTAATTGACTGGGGTTTGCTTTTATCTTGCAGTCATTTTTCTATTTTTCTGATACGCTCTGGTAGTAATATGACTGCTGTTTCTGGATTAGAGTGTTTGTGTTACGTCGAAGGTGTCACGACCGGCATACTTCAAATCCGATGGACTGACGATGGAGATAAAGATGTGGCGGCCATTCAGCGACAATGTATATCGTTGAAGTGCCTAATGAACCATCAACATCCCAACGGTCCTTCCACCGAAGGTTCTAGAAGAAAGAGCACGTGGCAACGGTCGCGAACGCCTAGCAAATGCATGGACGGTGGGGATGTTGAGGGATGACAAAAGAAAGTAATCGGATCCGATCGAAAGTCAAATTGTAAAGTGGATTGTTGTGAGAAAAATAAAGTTTCTTTTCTTATTTTTCACCTCAAATTTCTTTTTTTATTTGATCGTCCGTGAATGTTAGTATTTTGCTGTTGGTAGTTATACGCAGTCCAGTGAAACTAAATAGTTTGAAAATTGAAATAGGCGAGAAAATTAGAGTATTATGATGGTGCAGGTCGAAAGGGCCTGATTTTCCAGAAAATCAATTATGAAGTTCCGTCCACTTGACTCGGCTACTTTTTAAGTATACGCGTACCTACATGACGGAACTTCACAATCCATTGTTTGGGAAACGAAGCCAGGAAAAATTGTATAAATCTGTATGCACGTCTAAAATACCATTTATCCTCGTACATACACGTACGTTTTTATTAAATATTTTGTCTATTCGATAACATGAAATAACAAAACTGATTACTACAGCTAACGCTCATACCGCGTTGAAAGTACTCGTTCTCGTTTGATCACGAAAGTCAAGCAGCGATGGGCACGGTTAGTACTTGGATGGGTTGACCGCCTGGGAACTCCGTGTGGTGTTGGCTGTTTTTACACTTTTCTTAACACTTAGCCATCCGAACCATCGGATCTCCCCTTTGCGAAGAACATCGTTGAGTGACTGAACGCGGGGAGATCTTCCTTTTTTGACTTTAGCAACGCATTTTCTTTTGTTGTTGTTATCAATTATTGTTTACCGGGAATTGTTCCCAATTAATTGCGACTCTTTTTCTGCTTTTATAAAGCGCAATATGTAATAAAATAGGCCAATTTGGTGGTCTTAAAATTAATGAAAAAGTTACACTATCAGTTGTGACTAAGTAAAGTTATAGTCGAACAATACCACACTGTAAAAAAAATATTAAAATGCATTATGAATTTTTAACTCCGCGTTCAAATCGTGTCATTTATCTTTAGTCATCTTTAATGTTTTTAATTTTACCTATATCTTTTTATACTTTTAATTTGATATTTCGTATAAAGAGTATGTGAAATCGTTAAACAAAATCATTACCGCAACATATAATAGACCACTTAAATAAATTTTAGACTTCTTTGTTTTTCAAGTATTAGCGAATATTAGTCCTCCTTACTTGGAAAAATGCACGGTGGACAGCGTATAGGTTGTTAGCCTGTGCGGGCGCGGTTGGCTAAGTGTTAATAAGCTATGGTGTCGTATACATGGAGAAAATATCTTTTTAGCATTAAACGATTATCACCATACGTTGTATCATTCTCGTATACACGCTTACTTATATATTGCTTTGTTTATATTTTCCGATAATGTTATATGTATTCAATATTCGGAATTGGAGAATGTACAAGTATTATAGATACGTAATGTCGTTTGAAAGAATGCAAAGATACAACATGTGCCGAAAATTGTGATACAAACCGATGGACGATGATTCCCTGCGCGTGGCGAAAATGAAGTCGAAAATGAAGTCGAAAATGCAAAATGATATTTTCCGCTTTCTTTTCGCGAAAATCAATTATGAAATTGCCCCTACTTAACTTCACAGTCCATTTTCTTGAAAACGAAGCCAGGCAAGATTTTACATATCTTTCTTATCCTCCTACATAATTGTACGTCGTAAATATTTTTTATTCAATATTATTAAATAACAAAATTGATTACTTCAACTAACTCTCATACCGAGCTGAATGCATACTTTCTTGTCAGAGTGCTGTGAACCCCCCAGCAGGTCCGACCTCACTGGCCAAAAATACCATGCGTAAGACTTGTTAGTGAGTTTGTCAATTTATACAGTGATATTCAATAACGAAAAGTGATAAATAATGCTCACTATAAAACCCATCAAGAAAATAAGAGAAGGAAAGAAGATAGAATGAACGGAGCAACCAAAAGAATAATATAGTAAAAATGGATCAAGAACTTTCTTGGCAACACAAGCTTTGGCTCGCAAAAGACGCGGAAACTCAACCGTCGGCCAAACCTGGTGAACGGGAATAACAGGGCAGAAAGTAGCCAGGAAAATGTAAGCAAAGAGGAAAGCACAACAGGAGACGCGGACCGCGAAAAGAACGAAACCATAAATTCAGTAGATAGCTCCCCATTATCAGCAATCGAACGAAAAATAGGTTCAGCGTATTGCAATCACAAGAGTCCAGCCTATCTCGGACACAGCAATACCAGCAAATAATAACAATAAAAGAATCCACAATAATAAGGAAGAAGAACGAAAACCTACGAAATAAAGCAAGTAGGCATACGGTCCCTCAGGAAGGGAAATCACAAGTCCGAGAGAGAATAATAAATGGACCGAGAAGTATATCATAACCAACGAAAGCCTCAACATCCCTGGCGCAGCCTAGCGAAATGGACAACGCAGTGGGCCCATCTCCAGCGATAACGCTATCGAGAAGTCAGACACAACCTGGACAGGCCACTAGCCTCTACAACGAAGAACGTCACAGTCCCCACAAATAGAGACAAACCGCCCCCAATAAACATCATTCTCCAAGACACGAAGGACACGGTAAAACTCGTCGAAGAGGCTCTAAACACAGTCATTCCACTTTAAACGAATACACGCAGATAAACACGAGCTATTCCTACGAAATATACCAGACTTTAACAAAGTGAAAGACATCCTAATTGTAACTAAGACAACGATTACGCATATATACTCAAATCAGAGAAGTACCACACGATCTTATTAAAGGGTCTAAACAATAGCTTCTCCGAGACAGAGATACTCGCAGAGTTGCAAGCACTACAGATGTCCGACGTCCAATTGACAAAAGTTTGGCGCTTCTGAACAAAAAGATCAATAGAGAACAATGTATTGCACAAAGCAATATGAGCAACCTACTAAAAATGAACCGTCTAAATTACTTTAGGGTGAAATGGGAAAAAATCAGAAAAATGACATAACGCAATGTCACAAATGTAAACTGCATGGAGCCGCACGGAGCAAGCGAAAGCAAAATCAAAATAGAAAACGCGGTAAACAAAGACGAAGTATACTGCGTTAACTGTAGAAACTACGGATATCTCGCGTTGTATAAAGGATGCCCAAAACTTTGCAAAAATATCAACAAATGCAAGGAATCAAAAACAAACGCGTTGCTCAAATAAGCCGCAAATTCATCCCGTAGTTAAAGTTCTCAGACATCCTACGACAAGGAATAAGCCGAAACCAAGTCTCAGAAAACCAACCACATCAAACAAATTTATTACCGCGCGTAATGCAAAATCGAAATCCAATTAAAACCATACCCCAACTGGACATAATAAACTTATCGAAGACTTCAAAAATATCATATTCAAAGCCCTAAATGAACAACAAACAATTAAACGAACTAAAACAATCATTAAAAACGCACGAAGAATGGATTGACTCTTGCCCGAAAGGAGTCTCATACCTAGACATATGCTTTGGAGACACACAATCACAATTCCTTAATTTACGGGCAAATAACCCGCTCAAAACCATAGACTACGATTGCGACCATAACGCTCTCGTATTCCAGATAAACAAAAATACATCTGACTTCCTAACCCTAGAAATACAGAGTGACGAACCCAGGTGCAAGTACAAAGAAATAAACTAGAAAAAATTACTAAATCAGCAGGAAAAGAACTGCGACCTAAATATCCACAACAATGTCAACCTAACAAAAAGGCAAATCGACTCACTTATAGACGAAATAGAAAAACATATACAAACCGGTCTTCAAGAATCCGTACCAAACTTAAAAAAAAAAATTCTTGCGAGCCCTATATCAATAATAAAATAAAAAAACTACAACGAGACAAAAGCTACATTCTATCCAAATTAAACAATCTAAAATACAACTATTCTTACGATAAAAGAGAAGACTTAGAATACCTAAAGTACCTGCTATACAAAATAAAATCGCAATTGAAACAAGAATTCGCGAACTCTATAAATCAACACTGGGCAAACAAAATAAAAAATTTCTCTAAAAAGGACTCTGCTAGCATGACCACAGAGGAATCAAATTTTTACATCAAAAAACCCAAACTCTATCCCATCTGTCAAATTGCCTTCAGACAAGAACGATTCCATTCAGTGCGGTATGAGCGTTAGCCGAAATAAATGATTTTCTTATTTGCTTTTAATGTAGGAAAAAAGAATATGCGGTAAAATATAAATGTGTGCAAAAGTGAGTGATATATGGTATTAGTCACGTAATACTAAAACATTTCTATTTTTCCATGTTTAGACTATAGATTATTAAAAATAGATTATTAAGGAAAGTAAAAGGGATTGGAAAAAGAAAAAGGTCAACACCACGCGGAGTTCCCAAGCGGTCACCCATTTAAGTACTTTCTTCATCTTGACATTCGTTATCGGACGAGAAGGAATGCTTTTTTTTTATAACGTTTATTGACCAGTAGATGAGTATTACATTTGTATGTTGTTCACAATAAACAATGAACTTCGGTTGTGAGGTGGCTTAGGCAAAAGTACCGATACGTGACCGGTTCTCGTTTTCTTGCGCGACGGCGAGAGTTTGATGATCCACAGACTTCCCTATCGCTCCGATGCGTGACAGAGCGTCGGCTACGTTGTTATCTAGCCCCTTTATGTATCGTACGTCGGTGGTGAATTGTCCAATGTAGTCTAGATATCGGAATTATCGCGGCGAACATTTCTCTAGTTTTTGTTTGAACGCGTAGGTAAGAGGTTTGTGGTCGGTATATATTGTGAAGTTTCTGCCTTCTAAGGCGTGTCGAAAATGTATGACTGCGGTGTATATTGCGCGTAGTTTGCGATCGTACTCGCTATATTTTTGCTGAGCGGGGGTCAAAGATTTCGTTGCGAATGTCACGTAAAATAACAAAATAAAAAAAGAAATTTGAGATGCAAAATAAAAAGAAAGAAACTATTTTTTTGTAACAACAATCCACTTTACAATCCACTTCCGAACTCTAGACGTGACTTTCCTAGACTGAAGCTCTTACAATTTTTACTTTCGATCGGATCCGATTACTTTCTTTTGTCATCCCTCAACATCCCCACCGTCCATGCATTTGCTAGGCACTCGCGACCGTTGCCACGTGCTCTTTCTTCTAGAACCTTCGGTGGAAGGACCGTTGGGATGTTGATGGTTCATTAGGCACTTCAGCGATATACATTGTCGCCGAGTGCCGCCACATCTTTATCTCCATCGTCAGTCCATCGAATTTGAAGTATGCCGGTCGTGACACGAACCCTAGCGGTTGCAATTCGTTATTCGCGCGTTGTTGTAATACTGCCCCCATTGCGTAGTTGGGCGCATCTGCCGTGAGGCTGACAGGCGCACCTGGTATCGGATGCGCCAGCATCGTGGCGTCCGCGAGAGCACGTTGCGATTCGCGAAAGCTGTTTTCCGACAGCGTTGCCCTTCTTCGCGCCTTTTAACAGGTCGTTATTGAGTGGCTTAAATGTTTTTGCGGCCCCCGATATGAAACGTCGGTAGAAGTTTATCATACCGAGGTACCTACGTAGTTGCTTGGCGTTCGCGGGCTTCGACAATTTTACAGTCGCTTCGACTCGTTCGGGCGGCGGCTTAATTCCGTCGGGGTTTGCCGAGTATCCGAGGAATGTGATTTCGTGCACGTCGAATTCGCATTTCGTGGGTTTTATCACAACGCCGTAATTATTGAGACGGTTGAACAGGATTTTCAGATGTTCGCGATGTTGGTTTTCGTCATCCGAGGCTATGAGAAAATCATCGATGTACGCGTAGACGAAATCGAGCTCACGTGTGATTTCGTCGACGAACCGCTGACATGTTTGCGCGGCGTTCCGAAGTCCAAACATCATGTTTGTTGCTTCGAAAAGTCCGAAAAGGCGTTGTTATCGCGGTTTTTTCGATGTCCTCGGACGCAATCGGAATTTGGTGGTAAGCGCGGACTAGATCGATTTTTGAAAAGATTCGCTTACCATGCAGATGTTGCGCGAAGTCTTCGATATGTGGCGGTGAGTACCTGTCTGGTACGGTGTGGGCGTTCAACGCACAGTAGTCGCCATATGGTCGCAGGTATAAGTCCTTTTTTGGCACTACGTGCAGGGGTGAAGCCCACGGGCTTTTCGATGATCGCATCACGCCTTGCTCGATCATGTGTCCAATTTCCGCCTTTACCTGTTTAAGTCGATGAGGTGCGAGACGGTGTGGTTTGTTGTAGACTGGCGGGCCGGGTGTGGTTTCGATGTGGTGTACCACACCGTGTCGAATCGTCTCTTTTCCGAAAATCGGGGGACGGGTTAGGTTCGGAAATTCTGCCAAGAGTTGGTGGTATGGTGATTCGCCGATGATGGTCTTAACGGACACTTCGTCTGTCGTGGCGGTGTATCCCCTTGATGACATTTGGGTTGTCGAGTCGATGAGTAGTGACTTAAAAAATCCATGCCGATGATGGGCGTTTAAACGTCAGCTACTGTAAAGTCCCATTTGAATGCTCTGCGTAAGCACAGGTTTAGATTGATCGCCTCTTATAACTACTTTGTAGCTCCTTTCCGTTTTGAGTTGGTACGTATGGTATATAGCATTTTTTTCTTTTAATTCTTTTATCACTTTCCTATATCTTTCTGGGGTGTTTGTTTGTATTTTTACTTGTTCTAGTTTTGTTTGTTTTATTATGTAGTTTTCCTCCCCAACTATATCGTTTAGTCTATCTATAAGCGAGTCTATTATCTGGGCCTCGACAAATATTGGTGGTGGTTTTGTGGTGTGCGTTGATTTAGTTGTGTTTTTGGTTGCTGGATCGTCGTCTATTTCTTCCGTAAGTGAGGTGAAGGAGTTTCTTAGTGGTAATTCTTGCAGCCATCGCTGCTTTTCTGTATCTGAATTTCTTGTTATTTTTCGTTTTTTGTCATAACTCGCCACCTTCCAGCTTCCATCCTGTTGGGTTATTTCTTTATTGGTTTCCATATCAACTTCGTTTGTAACTGAGAATTCCTGTTCTTGGTTTACTGGTTGGCTTGGTTTTGATATGTTTGTTGTTTTATTTATGTAGTATTGTTCGTCTTTGTTAATTATTTTTATTGGTGAGATGTGCTTTTGCATTTTGGTTTTGTTTATAGTCTTCTTAGTAGAAGACACGGGTTTCCACCATTTAGCTATGGGCGTTGCCGTTCGTAACTTTCTCTTCCCCACTTGCCGCACTTTTTCTGAAGCACTGTTTTGCACGTCCGTTTAGTTCGGCTGCTCGGGCAGAACTGCCTCGTTTTGTTTATTTCGTTTTTCCAGCTTGTATGTTTTGCGTTAAGGTCGCCTGCTATTGTATAGTAGTTCTCAGGTTTGTTGAGCTGTAAGAGTTCGAAGAGTTTATTGAATTCGTCGCTAAATTCTTTCCGGTTTCCGTAGGTTGCGTAGGCTGCAGTGATGAATAAGTTTTCCTTATTGCTTATTTTTATTTTTATGATCGTTGTTTCTAGGATTTTGAAACTTGTTATTTTGTCATTTAGAATTGTTTTGTGTTTTATAGGGTCTTTTTTACGAGGATTGCTGTTCCTCCTCCTTGGCTGGCGTTCGATCTGTCTTGTCTTATCATGGAGTAGTTTTTGAAGTGTACTTTGTGTCTTTTATTTAGTTTTGTTTCTGAGATGAGTACGATGTCGGGGGTTTCTTTATTTATTAGGGTTAGCATACTGTATCTTTTTTCATTTGAAATTAGGGAGTTGGCATTTATTGCAATTATTTTCAGATCTTTTAAGTTTAATTTATATGTTTTTTGCTGTAATTGTTGGTTTAGTGGATTTTGATTATTCGTCATCTAAACTATTGAAAGTGTTAAAGATGGCGTCGAACCTTTCTTCGTGCGTTGATAGTTTTCTTTGTTTCATTTAATTGCATTTGTTGTTCTTTTAACGCTTGGAGTATGCTTTTTTTAAAGTCTTCAATAACGTGCATGTTTATCAATAATGTTTAGTTGGGGAGTGTTATCGGTTGTAATTGAACTTTGGTTTGAGCGCGGATCTAAGTTTGTTATTTGTGGTGTGTTTTCGATTATTTGATTTAATTTTGTTTGCTGTTTCACTACGTCAGAGAACTTTAGTTCTGGGACGTATTTACGGCTAATTTGGGCAATTCGTTTTGTCTTTGTTTCTTTGCCCTTTTTGATTTTTTCGGCTAGATTTTTGCGTAGTTCTACGAGTTTGGGGCACCCCTTGTATGAGGCGGTGTGTCCATAGTTTTTGCAGATTACGCAGAATATTTTGTCCTTAGTGACTGCGTCTTCTTTTTTTATTTTGCAGTCGCCTGGGCCATGGGGCTCTGTGCATTTTACACAGCGATAGTTTAGGTTGCAGTTTTGTGCAGTGTGCCCTAGTCGCTGGCATTTATGACATTGAATTGTGTCATCCTTTCGTTTTATTATCTTTTCCATTTTATCTTAAAATAGTTAAAATGGTTTATTTTTAGTAGATTGCTTACATTGCTGTGAGGGGATAGTTGAATTATATAAATTGGGAGCAGTATGTTGTTCTCCCTTGATCTTTTTGTCGTGAACCGTGAGACTTTCGTAAATTGTACGTCGTCTATTTGTGGTGATTGTAGGTCTGTCAGTATTTCTGTTTCGGTGTAGCTGTTGTCTAGTCCTTTTAGTAAGTATGTGTGGTGTTTTTCTGTTTTGGGTGTGTAGGTGTAGTATGTTGTGTTTGCTGCTCTGAGTGTTTCTTTGGCTTTGTGAAAGTCGGCTATGTTTCGTAGGTATAGTGCATGTTTACCTGTGTGTACCCTTTTGATGTGGAAATTTTTAATGTTTGTTACTTCTTCCATGAGGGCTACAGTATCTTTTGGGTCCTGGTTTGTGATGACTATGGGTGGGGGTTTGATTTCCTTTGTAGCGGTAGGGGCGTTCGTATGTTCATCTGCGGTGTGTTTGCTGGGGTGTCCGATTGGTGTCCGGATCCCCTTTGGCGATGCTGTTGGCGCTGGGCCTCCGGGCATGTTCGTTGAGGCCTGTCGCCTCTCCGGTGATGGGAGTCTTGACGACGTGGTGGGTCTGTGTTGACCCATTTTGACTCTTAATGAGTCGTTTTTTTTTCTTATTTGCTCTAAGGTTGAGCACGGTGTTGGGTAATTTGTTGCCTCTTGTTGGGGCTGAGATTCTGGTTCGATTTGCAATAGATCGAATCTATTGCTGGTTGCGATCGCTGGGTGTGGGGTTGTGGATTGAGTTTCCGCGTCTTTTGCGCGGAAAGTCCTACGCTATTGTTGATTTCTATAACTGCTTTCTGTGCGTTTATTTTCTTTTTTATTGTTTGTTTTGTTGTTAAGTCTAGGGCGGATTCCGTTTTCTTGCTTTCTGCTTCATTCTCGGTGGCTCCTATTTTTTTATATACTTTTATTTTGTCTTATTTTATAATTTTATTTTTTATTTTCATTTATGGCGATGATGTCACTGCAATGCTTTTCACTTTTTGTCATTTCTTGTCACTTATCATTTTTTTCTTTTCCTTTAGTGAGAGACTGTTTACTTTGACGCGCATACTGTCAGGACCTAAGCCTGATGTCCCTTTTTGGGCTGGGAGGTCCGTCCTGTTCGGAGGTTTACGGTCAACTCGACGAGAACGAGTGCACTCAGCGCGGTGTGAGCATTGGCTGAAATCAATAGTTATCTTATTTGTTTTCCATGGTCAAAGAATAGAATATTTAAAGAAACATAGGTGTGTGCCAAAATGAGAATGATTTTCATTGGATTGCGCATAACTACCTATAGCAAAGTGCTAACATTTACGGACGACACGGCTGTTGTGACAACGACCATACCCAAATCCACGCAAAAAACAGCCAAAGAAAACAACAATAGTTTGACTTTCCGCGCAAAAGACGCGGAAACTCAACCCACAACCAAACCTGGTTGCCAGGACAAAAAGACTCGTAAACGCAAACGAGGAAATTCTCCGCACACAGGAAGAAAAAGCTGCGGAATTCGCAACCATGAGGCCCATAAGAGCAACCCCACACCCAGCGATCGCAACCAGCAATAGATTCGATCTATTGCAAATCGAACCAGAATCTCAGCCCCAACAAGAGGCAACAAATTACCCAACACCGTGCTCAACCTTAGAGCAAATAAGAAAAAAAAACGACTCATTAAGAGTCAAAATGGGTCAACACAGACCCACCACGTCGTCAAGACTCCCATCACCGGAGAGGCGACAGGCCTCAACGAACATGCCCGGAGGCCCAGCGCCAACAGCATCGCCAAAGGGGATCCGGACACCAATCGGACACCCCAGCAAACACACCGCAGATGAACATACGAACGCCCCTACCGCTACAAAGGAAATCAAACCCCCACCCATAGTCATCACAAACCAGGACCCAAAAGATACTGTAGCCCTCATGGAAGAAGTAACAAACATTAAAAATTTCCACATCAAAAGGGTACACACAGGTAAACATGCACTATACCTACGAAACATAGCCGACTTTCACAAAGCCAAAGAAACACTCAGAGCAGCAAACACAACATACTACACCTACACACCCAAAACAGAAAAACACCACACATACTTACTAAAAGGACTAGACAACAGCTACACCGAAACAGAAATACTGACAGACCTACAATCACTACAAATAGACGACGTACAATTTACGAAAGTCTCACGGTTCACGACAAAAAGATCAAGGGAGAACAACATACTGCTCCCAATTTATATAATTCAACTATCCCCTCACAGCAATGTAAGCAATCTACTAAAAATAAACCATTTTAACTATTTTAAGATAAAATGGAAAAGATAATAAAATGAAAGGATGACACAATTCAATGTCATAAATGCCAGCGACTAGGGCACACTGCACAAAACTGCAACCTAAACTATCGCTGTGTAAAATGCACAGAGCCCCATGGCCCAGGCGACTGCAAAATAAAAAAAGAAGACGCAGTCACTAAGGACAAAATATTCTGCGTAATCTGCAAAAACTATGGACACACCGCCTCATACAAGGGGTGCCCCAAACTCGTAGAACTACGCAAAAATCTAGCCGAAAAAATCAAAAAGGGCAAAGAAACAAAGACAAAACGAATTGCCCAAATTAGCCGTAAATACGTCCCAGAACTAAAGTTCTCTGACGTAGTGAAACAGCAAACAAAATTAAATCAAATAATCGAAAACACACCACAAATAACAAACTTAGATCCGCGCTCAAACCAAAGTTCAATTACAACCGATAACACTCCCCAACTAAACATTATTGATAAACATGCACGTTATTGAAGACTTTAAAAAAAGCATACTCCAAGCGTTAAAAGAACAACAAATGCAATTAAATGAAACAAAGAAAACTATCAACGCACGAAGAAAGGTTCGACGCCATCTTTAGCACTTTCAATAGTTTAGATGACGAATAATCAAAATCCACTAAACCAACAATTACAGCAAAAAACATATAAATTAAACTTAAAAGATCTGAAAATAATTGCAATAAATGCCAACTCCCTAATTTCAAATGAAAAAAGATACAGTATGCTAACCCTAATAAATAAAGAAACCCCCGACATCGTACTCATCTCAGAAACAAAACTAAATAAAAGACACAAAGTACACTTCAAAAACTACTCCATGATAAGACAAGACAGATCGAACGCCAGCCAAGGAGGAGGAACAGCAATCCTCGTAAAAAAAACCCTATAAAACACAAAACAATTCTAAATGACAAAATAACAAGTTTCAAAATCCTAGAAACAACGATCATAAAAATAAAAATAAGCAATAAGGAAAACTTATTCATCACTGCAGCCTACGCAACCTACGGAAACCGGAAAGAATTTAGCGACGAATTCAATAAACTCTTCGAACTCTTACAGCTCAACAAACCTGAGAACTACTATACAATAGCAGGCGACCTTAACGCAAAACATACAAGCTGGAAAAACGAAATAAACAAAACGAGGCAGTTCTGCCCGAGCAGCCGAACTAAACGGACGTGCAAAACAGTGCTTCAGAAAAAGTGCGGCAAGTGGGGAAGAGAAAGTTACGAACGGCAACGCCCATAGCTAAATGGTGGAAACCCGTGTCTTCTACTAAGAAGACTATAAACAAAACCAAAATGCAAAAGCACATCTCACCAATAAAAATAATTAACAAAGACGAACAATACTACATAAATAAAACAACAAACATATCAAAACCAAGCCAACCAGTAAACCAAGAACAGGAATTCTCAGTTACAAACGAAGTTGATATCGAAACCAATAAAGAAATAACCCAACAGGATGGAAGCTGGAAGGTGGCGAGTTATGACAAAAAACGAAAAATAACAAGAAATTCAGATACAGAAAAGCAGCGATGGCTGCAAGAATTACCACTAAGAAACTCCTTCACCTCACTGACGGAAGAAATAGACGACGACCCAGCAACCAAGAACACAACTAAATCAACGCACACCACAAAACCAACACCAATATTTGTCGAGGCCCAGATAATAGACTCGCTTATAGATAGACTAAACGATATAGTTGGGGAGGAAAACTACATAATAAAACAAACAAAACTAGAACAAGTAAAAATACAAACAAACACCCCAGAAAGATATAGGAAAGTGATAAAAGAATTAAAAGAAAAAAATGCTATATACCATACGTACCAACTCAAAACGGAAAGGAGCTACAAAGTAGTTATAAGAGGACTACATCCAAAAACTAACACAAAAAAACTAAGTGACGAATTAGCAAAAATTGACCACCAAACAAGAGCAATAAACAACATGACAAGATACGATGCGAAGCAACCACTACCTTTATTCACAATAGAGCTGGAACCTAGCACCAACAACAAGGAAATCTACAAAATCAAACGAATTCTAAATACGATAGTAACAGTGGAACCATCACGATACAAAAACGATATACCACACAATGCATGCGGTGTCAACAATACGGACACGCTAAAAATTATTGTAACAGAAGCCCGGCATGTGCTAAATGTGCTAAAAACCATCTAACAACACACTATCCCTACATAGGGAAAATAAACGGAGTTAAATGTTACAACTGCAATGGAAACCAACCAGCCAGCTATAAAGAATGCGTAATCAGGAAACAACTACAACGTAAACTGTTTCCACCACTTCACAATAGATCAGTCGATAATTACCAACCACAACAAAGTATAACGGATAACGAAGCAACATTGAAAACACAAAATGAACAAAAAGCTATAAACAGTAACACAGATCCCCAAGGAAACCGACGTTACGCTCAAGTAACCCAAAACATTAGACAAGCAACACCCATAAACAACCAGAATCAAAGCAACAACACCGAAGACGCTCCAGAAATCAAAGAACTACTAAAACAATCCATCAAAAGCACCGAAATGCTAACAAAAATGATAAGCGAACAAAACGCAGTTCTCAGACAGTAAGCACAACAAATCACAGTCATGCTACAACTACTTACAAACATGCTGAGCAAAAAAAAAAAAAAAATAAAAATGGACATGCTTAAAATAGCAGCCTGGAACTCTACCGGCCTACAACAAAGGGCCTTAAAAACTAAAACATTCCTGTACAACAATAATATCGACATACTACTAGTATCAGAAACACACTTCACTACAAAAAGTTACATAAAGATACCGTACTACACTATATATAATACCAAGCATCCCTCAGGAAAAGCACACGGAGGTAACGCAGTAGTAATAAGAAGCGACATTAAACATCATTTACACAGCCAAGTTAGTAAGGTACATATACAAGCAACCACCGTTACTGTACAAACTAGCAGCAACCATTTACAGTTGTCAGCAGTATATGTACCACCGCGACACAAAATTACATCACAAATGTGGGAAGAGTACTTTCAACACGTCGGTGACAAGTATATCGCAGCTGGAGACTACAACTCAAAGCACACACTATGGGGATCAAGAATCACTACATCTCGAGGTAGAACCTTGAAAAACTACATCAGAAACAATAACCTCAATATATTATCCACGGGAAGACCGACATACTGGCCGACAGATCCGAGCAAAATACCTGACCTACTTGATTTTGCAGTTGCAAAGGGACTAAATGCAAATAAACTAAATATAGCGCCCAGCCTCGAGAGTACCTCCGATCATACACCCAGAATTATTACATACAGAAACAAACCAATAATTTATAACAATTCAGAGACACTATGCAATAAAACCACAAAATGGCAAACATTTAAAGAAATAATTGAGAGCAAAATCAACTGCAACATCCCATTGAAAACACCTGAACACATCGATCAAGCAGTAACAACATTTACAGAAACTATTCAAGAAGCAGTACGGGCAACCACCATACCTGAATCAAATAATAGACAAACAAAAACAATTCCATTAGACATCCTCGAAAAAATTGGAGAAAAAAGAAAAGCGAAAGCAAAATGGCAAAAACATAGAACAAAAGAAAACAAAAAAACCTAAACAAACTTGCAAAGGAAATAAAAACAAAATAAAAGAACACAACAACAACGAGTTCACAAAGTTCATTGAGTCACTATCTGCACACGAGAACTCCAACTACTCCCTATGGAAAGCCATAAAAAAAGTAAAGAAGCCAATAAAACTAGTCCCAGCAAACAGAAAAGCAGATAACACATGGGCAAGAAGCAAGGAAGAACAAGCTGAAGAATTTTCAACCACCTAAGCAACACATTTACACCACATATTATCAATAACAGCAACCTCAATTATCATACCGACGAGGATGTGTTAACCACTAGTCAAAACCTTCCTCCAAAAGCGATACGACTAATCACAATAATTTACAATGCAATATTAAGAATCCAATACTATCCTAAACTATGGATGTTAGGAAGATGATACATTTACACTGTACATGTGAATGTGTGTGTAAGCGTTAGAGGGTGTCCTGGTCTGAGTTGAGACAAAGGACCGTTGGCAGTCGTTAAGAAGCATCTGGAAGAGTCGGTTGACAACAAGCGTGCGTGCGAGTAGGATAACGAGGTCTTCAGAGTATAAGATATGTGTATAACTGTCGTGTGCTGAATAAAGTAAATTATTTGTATTTCCGAATCCCTCCAATATCTTAACATGTTAGCAGAGCGTGGTTTATAGTTTTGCAAGTTATTGAGTGCGTGTTTTTCAATCTTGCGAGTTAGTTCGAGTGAGTTTCAATAAGGGAAGAAACGTTCAAAGAAAGAAGAGAAAAGATATACTTCGAGCACGTGGGAACGCTCGAGTAAGATATAAGGAATCAATTAAAATGGAGAGATCGGAAATCATGATACCTATATTCGATGGTGAGGATTACGGTATGTGGAAGCAGAGAATAACAATGTTTTTGAAATATAAGGAATGTGATATTGTTATAACGAGAGTGAAGACCGAAACGGATAATCCAGACTGGGACAAAAAGGATCTGAAAGCGATAAATATAATTTACAGTGCAATAACAAATAGACAATTGGAATATATTAGGGAAGAAAAAACGGCGAATGAAATAGTAAAAAAGTTCGATGAAATATACTTGAAAGAGTCGACGGCACTACAGATCGTATGCAGAAGGAGATTGGAAAAGATAAGACTGGATAACTACGATGATTCAGCATCGTTTTTCAGCGATTTCGAAAAATTAATAAATGAATTAAAAGGTGCGGGCACACCTCACTCACAAGTGAGTGAGAGGGAAAAACTAACTTACATGCTGAATACGTTACCCGAAGAATACAGCTACATAGCGGACATAATGGGTGCATTGAAAGAAGAAAATCAAACGGTAGCGTATGTGAAAAATAAAATTGAAATGGCGGAGAAGAGAAATAAGTCCAATCGAGGAGAAATGCAAACCAAAGCCTTTTCTGCAAAAAAGGAAGGATGCTTCAGATGTGGAAGAGAAGGACACTTTGCGAGAGAGTGTCAAAATGGCGTCCAAGCGGGAAGCAGTAACAGCTATTGGCATGGGCCAACACGTGGTCGCAGCAGAGGACAAGGAAACTGTTGAGGTTATTCGATGTGTAATCAGAGAAAACTAGTGGATAAATTGTAAGGCAGAAAATGTATTTAAATATAAGTGTAATTATAAGTAAGAATACAATTTGAGCTGGTCCAGATCCGCACGCTAGCTGTGTTACCCTATAATTGAAAACCTCGAGGCCAACGTCGCCTGTCTGCTGTTTTTGGTCTGCCTTCGTCGCAGTCTTTTGTTTACGCGCTGTCGATGGCTTCAGTGCTTGAGAAACTAAAAAGACCAGATGTAGAGTTTTCTTATAAGTAGTGACCACTTCAACAGAAATAAAGGAAATACGAGCAGGGGACGTGGAAACTTCCATCGTCAATCAACAACCGGCACGAGCGAGCATGGCAACTCAGGGGCAGGCACATGGATAGCAACGGCGCACGCAGCACACAACAGCGAGACGAATGAGATAAGTGAGAACGAAATAATGTGGCTATTAGATAGCGGTTGTACCGATCATATAATTAATAATGCAAAGTATTTTGAGAAATGTATCGACCTTAAAGAACCAGTAAATATATATTTAGGCGATAATAGACCGGTAAAAGCAATAAAAGTTGGAAACGTTGTAAGCTACTTTAGAGCATTTGGAAAGCGAACTAAAATAAATATGAGAAAAGTTTTTCATGTGAAGGAAATGTCCGCAAATTTGATCAGTTTAGGTAAACTAACAGATAATAAGAATATGGTTATTACAAAAGGAAATATTGCGAAAATAATAGATGTAAACAATAGACTTACGGCTGTAGCGTTCAAAGAGAATGGGACATATAGAATGAAAAGTATATTGAAAGGGAAGGAACACTTAGTAAACAGTGCCAAATGTAGTGGTATGAGTAAAAAAGAAAGAGAAAGAGATAGGGAACGTGAGAGAGATAGGGCAGATTATGTCACACATATAAAACAACATATTGAAGTAGGTGAAAAAATGGGACCAGATGGATTACCACCAGACAATAAAACCAAACTTGATTTGTATTCTGACGAAGATGAAGAAGGAGAACATATTGAATATTATTCAGATGGAGATGATGATTACGAGCCACCAGCATATATTGTGAAAAAGCTTCCAAAACCACCTAAGCCATCAGAAAGCGGAGAGGAACAAGAAAGATCAGCAGTGTGATTCATACAAAGTATTGTAAAGTAGATATCCCTTGTACATTTGAGGAGGGACTTGTTGTGAAAATAGTGAAGATGGTAAGAATGAAAAAAATTATAAGAAGAGGAAAAAGAATAGAAAATTGGAGAAGGGTAATGACAAAGATAGAAGCAGGAAAGGTGAAGTATCTGTGAGGAACAAGGGCGAAAAATTTAACAAAAGTAGAACGAAGCGAGGAAAAGAAAGAGATAAACAAAAACTAAAACAAAAAAAATAGGACATTGCAAATAAAAGAGAAAAGAGAGCGATGTTGCAAAGAATATGATATGTAGAATGAATGAATAGAGTTTGTAAATTATCGAGAGCGATTTATGGGTTAAAAGAAAGTCCGAGGGGTTGGTATGAGTGTCTTAATAGGTATGTGACGAGAATAGGTTTTAAGCAGAATAATGTAGAATTGTGCTTATCTACTCATGGAGAGGGAGCAAATGCTGTTTATTTGTTAATATATGTAGACGATTTGTTAATTTGTAGTAAAAACAAAAGGAAGATACAAAGTGTAAAGAAGTTATTAACTGATAGATTTGAAATGAAAGATTTAGGTGAAGTGAAAGAATATCTTGGAATAAATATAGAGTATGATTATTTCAAAAATGAAATGAGATTAAGTCAAAGGAAATACATTGAATTATTAGGAAACAAATATAAATTACAAAACAGCAAACTGTACTGTACACCTATGGAAACCAACTTAAAAATTGAAAAAGCTGAGATAAATAGAGAACATATTGGATAAAAGAATTTAATTGGCGCATTGCTGTATATTAGTGTAAATACTAGACCCGATATAAGTTATAGTGTGATAGTATTATCTGAGTAGATATCAAGATTGTTGTAGCGAGACACATTTTAAATATGCTTTGCGCATACTGAAATATTTGTACCGGACTAGAGATTTAAGGTTACATTATAAAAGGAACGAAAAGTGTGAAACGATAGATTGTTATGTGGACGCTGATTGGACAGGAGATCATTTAGATAGGAAATCGACTTCTGGATATGTAATTAGATTGTATGGAAATGTAATTGGATGGAAGTCTAAAAAACAAAGGTGTGTGGCTAAAGCCTCAACGTATGCAGAGTATGTAGCTCTATCGGAAGCGGTGAGTGAATTAATGTCCATTAGAGGAATTATGAAAATCTTGAATGTAAATCTAGACGATATCCCTGTAAAAATTTATGAGGATAACTCTGAAGTGATAAGTATAGCAAAGTACGGAAATTTTACAAAAAATTCGAAACACATTAAAGTCCATTACCACTACATTCACGAATGCTTAAAGGAAAATAAGATAAATATAATTAAAGTAAGTACAGACGAACATACTGCGGATATTTTTACGAAGGCACTGTGTAGAGAGAAATTCGAAAGGTTTAGGTCATGGATGAATGTAAACTAAGAGGAATGTAAATAAAGCAATAAGTGTTAAAGTTTCTGTTAAGTAATTCGATAAGACATGTAAATACGATTAAGTGTACAGTATAAATGTAAGGAGGCGTGTTAGGAAGGTGATACATTTACACTGTATATGTGAATGTGTGTGTAAGCGTTAGAGGGTGTCCTGGTCTGAGTTGAGACAAAGGACCGTTGGCAGTCTTTAAGAAGCATCTGGAAGAGTCGGTTGACAACAAGCGTGCGTGCGAGTAGGATAACGAGGTCTTCAGAGTATAAGATATGTGTATAACTGTTGTGTGCTGAATAAAGTAAATTATTTGTATTTCCGAATCCTCTCTATATCTTAACAACGGAAACTAGCACAGATCATAATGTTACCTAAACCTGCAAAGACCCACACCAAACAGCATCTTAGAGACCAATATCACTACTTCCCGTGTTTTCCAAAATACTAGAAAAAATTATTTACGCCCGCTTAAAACCAATAATAGAGAAGGAAAAATTAATACCAGATCACTAATTTGGATTTAGAAACAAACACTCCACGATAGAGCAAATGCACAACTCACTAATGAAATAATACTAGCATTAGAAAACAAACAATACTGCACAGCCCTCTTTATGGACATCGAGAAAGCATTTGACAAATGAAACCACGAAAGTCTACTTCAATCAATCAAAAAACAATTCCCGGAGCAGATATACCATTTATTAAAATCTTACTTAAGCAGCAGAACCTTCGTAGTGAAAATTAAGGACACATACTCTAAAGTTAAAGACATCAAGGCAGGCGTTCCGCAAGGAAGTGTCTTAGGACCAATACTATACACACTGTACACGGCCAACATACCAACAACTACCAATAGCAAAATACTGACATTTGCTGATGACACAGCTGTACTAGTCAGACACACTAACCCTATAACAGCAGTCACATTACTACAAGAACATATCACAAAAATAGAAAAGTGGCTTCAAGTTAAACAAATTAAAGCAAACCCCGATAAATGCAACCACATTACATTCACATTGCGAAAACGGATACCACCAAACATTATACTTAATGGCACGCACATAACACAAACAAGGCAAGTCAAATACATAGGACCCCACTTAGACACACGATTCACGTGGAAACAGCATATTAAATCAATAATATACAAAATACAGACAGGAAGGAGACAAATGCATTGGTTAACAAGTCGAGAATCCAAATTAAGCATAGAAAACTAATTAAAAATTTACAAAACGATCATAAAACCAATCTGAACGTACGGAATACCACTATGGGGAACAACAGCAATGAGCCATATAACCAAAATCCAATCCAAGCTAAAATTCTCAGAACAATAGTAAACGCCCCATGGTACGTTAGAAACGAGGATATACGGAAAGACTTTGGAATACCAACGGTCAAGGAGGAGATTAGCAGATTCGCAAGAAGGTACAGAGAAAGAATAGCAACGCACCCGAACCGGCTGGCAGCGGAAACGATCAGCACAAGCATAGAAAGAAGACTAAAAAGGAAACACCCAGCAGATCTCATAAAGGATATATCTTAACAAACACGAAGATGGTACCCCACTGAGGGTAGCCACTCATGTGATAATCAAACAGCTAAAAAATTCTACTAAATGTTCAAATTGGACAAATTGTGAATGTGAAATATTAAATAAATAAAAAAAAAACCTTCAAAGTCAGAAGTGCGAAAAAGTTGCCAAGTGGGTTATTGCAAAAAGAAAAACAAATAGAAGTAATAATTATTGTATATATTACAAAAAGATCGTATGCGGAAAATGCACAAACAACATTCAGTATATTTGCAAAATATGTGCTCAATAGATATGATTACCCTGTACCGTTAATGTTATTATTATTTTTTTAGTGATAATTTAAAAAGAGACTTTTTATTTATTAATAATTTATTTAAATGTGAAGCCTAATATTGTTCCTTCCAGACTTAATTTGAATAAATCGATTTTTTTTTTAGAGAAAAATACGTATTTTCGTTTACCCGTCAATTTGAGATTCCTCGTCCCGTCCGGACCCGTAGAGATGGGTATACTACATACAGATTTCAAAAATTAGAAAGCCTAGGAAAAAATAATTTTGTGTATAAATTCTTTAGATGAAATGATTAATTTACGATGCAAAATGGTTAAAATTGGTACTGTGGTTTTTGAGATATTTCATTTCGAAGTTCGAAATCCGTCAAATTGACGGGTCCCGTAAACCTAGTGTTAAAATCGCGAAGCACGCGATAAAATGTCACACATCCTAATACCATAACATGAGTGATGGACTGCGTTTGAAATTAAAATACAATGAAATTAAAATTGAAAGTACATACATAGCTAAGTATTGAGACACATTTTCTCGTCGAATGACCCTTAAATTTTTTATGGATCATCTCGGATCACCAGTTTTCTCCCTTCGCCGATTAAATTCTTAATTCTACCGACCCACTCGTTCGCCACGATTTATTTATATTGCTTTATCTGCACGATAGTTACATGTCCAAACTCCTTCGCCGAGAATTAATTGTCGTCGCCGGTTAGCCGGTTCTGATGTTTCCCTTTTTCTTTTCTTTTCTTTCTTTTTCGCTTTCTTGCGACGATAACGGTTGACAAACAGTTCGACAACGATTATCATCATCGATTCGCTATCATCCGTATCGTGGCACGTATTCAATGATAAAAATTAAATTTATTTTCGAAATTGGATACGTTTGTATTTATTTTGATTAAATAAATATGTCGGGTTTACATTATGATTTAGGGTTAGGGGCGCGAAACGAATCTTCGTTTGGATTACACAGTGTCGTTATGCGATAGAGTCTTCTCTAAGACATTGACTAGTGCAAATACGATTATTACAGGATTGGACAAGTAACCATTGTAATTAGACACTCGAGAAACTAAGTCAACGGGATGATGTACGTGCTCACGAAATCTAAGTCGGACGCGTAATATTCACTGGTCGTAAGGGGTTATTCTTTTCGTCGATGAGATCTAATGACAATGATCCTAGGTTCAATAACGAATCCGCGGTCAACGGGATGATAGATGAACATGCTCGCAAAATCTAAGTCGGACTCTTTGTTAAAACGTAGAATATCCACCGAGCGTACAGACGCTAAGTAACTCGCTAATACGGCCTCACGAGAGAATGACTTTCCGTCCCGATGATGCCACAGAGGAAAACTATAGTGGGATGTGTCTAAGGACACGAGGTCATCGGATCCGTCGAAGGTAGCCTTCGTTCAGAAGGTGAGGGACATTGGCGTTGCTGCTAGTTGGTTAATCTTCATATCGGCGGCTATGCTAGCCGCCCTCGAGGAAAAGTTACTGGTGGGAGACGCCGTCCGTTGGACAATAGGTCTCCTCTATCTTCTCGTAGTTGGGACAAAGACTGTTTGTCCGTTCGAAGGACCTTAGTTAACTAAATACAAAGATTTATAAGGGGCCCTCAGGCTAGCTGAACATGTACTGCGGAGGTGCATCGACATCTGGCAATCATCTTACTCGAAGAATAGAGTCTGCATATGGCGAGCTACGGGACAGAGACCGTTGGAAAGTTTACTGTCGAGTGTTGCAACTATTTCCTTTTTAAGGAGAGCTATAGAGTTACTCCATGCTTTTGTTAGACAAAGCGTTCATCCCGTGACCGCGGCTACGTTCGGCGACTGATCGTCGCCTTGAGCCCAAGCTCACTGTCACAAATCTCGCGCAAATACAATTGGGCAGAATGACGGCAAATTGTTTAATTACAATTGCAGACCTTAATTACAATCTTTTATGGGTTTTCCGAAGTTTCAGAGGGGAGGCCCCGGAGTCCTCTCATCTCAGACAAATATATCCAATAAAAGTTACTTCTTCCGTCACACTTATCACTTATTGGGAAATGAAAGCATCGCTGTCCATGGTATCGCTACCGATGCGTGTCTCTAGTCCTGATGCGTATGAGAAATTCTGCCCTAAGATTCCTACTCGATGAACAATGCTGTAAATTCGTTTATAAATAGACACGTAATAACGAAAATTTGTTTCTTTACGTGAATGTTATGGTATGACCTACCCTTCAATGTCAAAAAACATGATGTAATGATAGTTCTTAATTTACATAGTAAGTGAATGTAATAGTCATTGTTAGTTATTACTTTCACGAGTGGAAGAATAATTTGCTGTTATTTGCTTGCTGAAAAATTTGATTCGCCACATTTATGGTTCTAATGTGCGTTAATAAACAGTCAGACAATAATCACTTACTTTACATTTTTCTTTGAAACGTAAACGTTCTGTAGATTACGATGGAACTTTTATACTAGTTTTTGAGAGAATAATTGGGTTATAACGTATGATGATATCGATACATTTTATCGCCATTAGAAATACGAAGGTTTGTAATTATCTGTAAAAGTATTGTTTAACTTTTTTAATATTCAGTATGACGAAATAGCAAACTGTCTATATCATTAATTACATAATTATTGCATGAAATTTCATTAAAACTTCACAAAGGTGGTTGATATAAAGCGCCGTTGTAATTTCGACCAATCGCGGGGAGACGCAATCGCGAGGAGAGACGTCAACGGGAGTCGTAAATTCCCGTTACGAGTATACTAATCGACACCACGAGTTGATCGATCCCCTGATTTCCGTTAAGATAATAGGGGTGATTAAGTTTATATAACACTGTGATTCACAGAATTATAAAATATATATTTCCAACACTTAGACTACACTATTGAGTAGATACAAATCGTCGATAACAGCTTGTCGCACGAAGATGAGATAGATATGACTAGTAGAGCAAGGCTCGTACTGTCGAATTTCGTATATTAGTGGACGTAGCACTAGAGGATACTTGATAGACACTAGATTTTGATGCTAGACTTCGACGTTGTAGTATGTAGAAGAAGTAAGTTGACTTGACCTAGCGATGTTGACGAAATAAGTTGACTTGACCCTCCTGATGTAGCAGGAGAAGTCTGCGACTTGACCCTCCTAGAGTCGTAGGAGAAGTATTCGACTTGACTCTCCTATAGTCGTAGGAGAAGTGATGAGTAGGAAGCCTCCGACCAACGTGGTTCGTGAGTGACCTTGTGCATGGGAAAACCCAGCCTGTTCTATTAGACAGATGTTCGGTTTTTCCTAATGGGCGCGTACCCGCTTTTTCCGTGTTTTTAATTGCGCCTAATAAACCCAAGGACTTCTCTAAAAACCAGATGTGCGTCGAAAATATTTTTAGCCTTAAGAAATCTTTCAAGATAACGGATCGCCTGAAGATACATGTGTACACAATGAAAGAGAAAGTTATGGTTGGTCCTCAGGTTTATTGAGGGTCGAAATGACGTTACGCAGGCCATCGGCTGCCCGGTCGCGAGAGCTGCAGCGCCGATGTTTTAGGCGACGTAACAGCCGTATTTGTTTATTTTTGTCGCTTTTGTTATTAATTTGTAAATGGATGATTAGACATGTTTATTAATTGAATATTGGTTATTAATTGGAATATCTCTTTGTAACTTTAAACCAGGATAAATAATTATCACTTTTCTTTATGTATGTTACAGCCAAAGAGGCATACGAGAACGTTACGGAGGAATATGTAACACGCGCTTTGCGAGAGGCAACTGAAGAAACTTTCTCTTCCGTCGCTGCTGAAATTAAAGCGTTAGTAGAGTCCCAATAAATGCAGCTGCAGTACAAAAACAGACAGTGTAATACTTTCCAAATCTATAACTAGGCAAAAACATACAAATTTGAAAATGGAGAAAACAACGCGGAGCTAAAATAGTGTCCCCGGTAACACTATGCTTAAACCATTTTATATTTGCGAACTATATTCGATTATTTTTAAATTAGCAAAGAGAAATTGTTTCCAAATCCAATTTCGCCGTTTAAGACATGCATACGTATATACATATACATATACATGTATATGGATAAACATTCGTGATCTCTGGCATAGTAACATAACATTCCTATTGAACGTAGCAACCGCGATTCGCACGGTGCCAATTCAGACCACTCGTGTTCTGGTATAGGTAAATTAAAACAAAATTGATGTAATATTACAACTTTACTGTGTACATCTTTTCATTAGTATAAACAACTATTACTATAATAATGTTGAAGAAAATATTAGGTTGGCATGATCACTAGTTCCTACATGCAAAGTTGGTACGACTTCTAACGACGCTCTTTTGTTTTGGCGTCCGCCACGTGATAATTATCTGAGTGTATCCGATGTGTTCATATGGCTGTACATGGTGGTGAAATACAGAACGTAAAAACTGAATCTGTGTGAATCAATAAATATCAAACTCCAAAACCTATTTAATAACAAACAATATAACAAATTAAGTAATATGCTGTAGACTGTAAAAAATAATAATAAAATGTGTGTTTATATTAACACGTTGAATGCTATGGTGGTTCTCAGGTAAAATAGAAAGAAACTTAAGAAAAAAAAAGAAACTTTATTCTTTTCCTGGTTTACAATACACTTCCGAGCTCTAGGCATGACTGTTGAAGACTGACTTGGATGATTTTAGGGGAAGTATTTAGATTATTTTACTCGTGGGAGTGGGAAAAGGCTTCGATCATATATGTCGGAGATGAAAGGACATCGGAGCCTTCCCTTTGGAACCTCGGGAAAATCCCTTAACACCGTAATCTAGATTCTATCATAGGCGTAATTAAACAATTGTCGTCTTTCGATCCGATTGTATTTGTTCGAGATTTGTGATAATGAGCTTGGGCTCGAGGCGACAGCCAGTCGCCGAACGTAGCCGCGGTCACGGGATGAGCGCTTTGTCTAACAAAGGTATGGAGCAATTCTATAGCTCTCCTTAAAAGAAATATTTCTGGCGACACGCGACAGTAAACATTCCAACGGTCTCTGTCCCGTGGCCACACGCAGTTCCTATTCTTCGAGAAAGATGATTGCCAGATGTCGATGTCTCTCCACAGTACGTGATCAGCTAGCCCGAGGGCCGTTATAAACACTAATATCTAGTTACCTAAAGTCCTTCGAACAGATAAACAGTCTTTGTCTCAACTACGGGAAGATAGGGGAGATCTATTTCTTTCAACGAACGGCGTCTCCCACTAGCAACTTTCCCTCGAGGGCGGCTAGCATCTTTTCTAACCACCGATATGGAAATTGACCAATTGGCAGCAACGTCAATTTCCCTTACTTTCTGAACGAGGGCTATCCTCGACGAATCCGATGATCTCGTGTCCTTAGACACACCCCATCGTAGTTTTCCTCTGCAGTATCATCGCGACGAAAAGTCATTCTCTCGTGAGGTCGTATTAGCGAGTTACTTAACGTCTATACGCTCGGTGGATATTCCACGTTTTAACAAAGAGTCCGACTTAGATTTTATGAGCACGTTCATCCATCATCCCGTCGGCCGCGGATTCGTTATTGAACCTAGGATCATTGTCATTAGTTTCTCGAGTATCTAATTACCACGGTTACTTGTCCAATTCTATAATAATCGTACCTGCACTAGTCAATGTCTTCTCTATTGCATATCGACAATGCGTAATCCAAACGAAGATTCGTTTCACGCCCCTAACCCTAATTCTAATGTAAACCCGACATCAGAAGTGGGATCAGTGCCAGTTATAACAGTGCAAGAGCTTACGACCATCGTGCGCGAGTTAATTGTGTCGCTAGTGCAAAAATCGAGTGTGGAACCTAACAATTTTTCGCCGCCGCGTTTTAACCCTGAAACCGCGGGCTTCGACTCCGCTGCATGATGCGCAGCTGCCAATTTGATTATGGAGGAAAATCCTTACAAAGCAGTGCCCTGAATATAATTTCAATAACGAGCGTCGAATCGACTTCTACGTAATGGGAGCACCAACTGGTGGATCAAGTCATCCGGGTGAGTCGTTTCCATTTTACCCCGATTTTGGAGGCGAGCGTTCACTAATTAAAGAATCCGTAGTCTTGAGTTTTTCTGGCAAAAGAACGATTGATACAGTAGTAATGCGAGGAATAAGAAATATTTGTACTAAACGCACATCTCAAATCTTGTCCGTTGCAGGTGTTAGTGGTTAGAGATAAATTTTTCATGTCCTCGCTGATAGTTATTTAAAATATGATATCGTGAATGATCGTAAATCTTAAGCCGAGGTTTTGACGTAATATTACACAAAATAGCCTCGCTATGTGTAAAACAAAAATAATTAATGCCTGTAACAATACCGCCGAAAAACAAGATCGATGTTAATGAAGTTGGCAATGATGTACGTGATAGTGATAAAAGTCGATTAATCTTTCTTCTCGAAAATTCAAAGATTCACCCGCCACGGGTTTCTTACGTACTCGCGTAAATACAGACCAGTTAGAAATACAATTAATTGATCCTAATATAACAGTACAAAGAAGTCTTTATAGACTTAGCGAGGAAGAGCGCAGAATAACACGCGAGAGAATAAGCGAATTAATTGGAGCCAAATATCATTAGGCCTAGTAATTCACCGTTCGCGAGGCCTATGTTACTCGTGAAGACGAACGATGGTTCAGACAGATTATTGGTAGATTTTCGAGAACTAAATAAAAATACGGTCGCGGATCGGTATCCTTTACCCCTTATTGCGGATCAAGTCGCGAGATTGCAAATGCGAGATATTTTACTAGTCTGACATGGTCAGCGGATTTCACCAAATCCCTATTCATCCTAATTCTAGAAAATATACAGCATTGGACGATTTGGACAATAAGTTGTTGTTTTCTTCAAATTCTTTTGTGCCTTTGTTCTGTCCATTCGACGTCCTTTTATTTTTATAATCGTTTTTCCGAACGGCGATATTACGCTGACTCCGTCGAAACAGGGATGTGTTTGCATTTTTAGACAACCCTAATAATTTTGCAACTGATACTTTTCTAAATATTCTAATTTCTTCCTTGCTGCAATTTGTAAACCATCAAAGCGTTTACCACAGAAATCCCCAGAAGTAGATCCTTTTTCTAATTGTGGTGACATAAGAGACCATTTGGTCGGAGTGATCTGCACCACACTTTCTTCATTGTATTCGACAGCGGCTGGTGATTTTAATGTTGCGAACCAACGAAACGAAAGATCATTCTTGAGAATCCTTTGAAAACACGTATGGCAGCCAACGTGCCATTCGTACGTTGTTGTTTATTTTGAGGATGTTCTGATTATTGCCTGCTTCATAGATCAAGCTCTAGAAGCCGCAAGTGCCGGATTTTCTTCTAATTTTTCTAAATGCTCTTTCCTAAACATATCGGTACTCTATTTGGGACATGTACTTCGTAACGGAGAGGTTCGCCTCAATCCGGGTAAAATGCAAACCTTGAGTTCTTTACTTGAACCAACGACAGTCACACAGCATGGACAGTTCATAGGTTTAGCCTTTTATTTCCGAAAATTCGGCCCTAAATCTTCACAGGTAACGAAACCCTTGTATGCACGTACTTCCGGTAACAAAAACATAACTTGGATAGATAAACGCGAAAAGATGAGGCAAAAGGTAATTTCCGTCCTGACTGATGCTTGGATGTTAACGATATTTGATCCTAATTATCCGATAGGATTACGTACTGACGCTAGTTTGGATGTATATGGAGTTACTTTAATGTATAAGGTCGAAGGTAGAAACAGGGTAGTGGAATATTACAGCAAAAGAACTAGCCCCGCGAAATCTAGGCATCATTCATTTGGACTAGAGACGTTAGCAGTCGTTAAACGCTGTTAAACATTTTCGCCACTATTTACATGATCGAGAATTTCTTGTCGTTACTGATTGTAATTCCTTGAAGTCATCTAGAAATGGGGTGAATTTAAATGGCAGGCTTTACAGGTGGTAGGCTTGCTTACCAACTTTTACTTTTGACATTATGTATCAAGAAGGTAAACAAGAGGCCCACGTAGATTTCTTCTCGCGAAACCCCGTAGACTTGGATCACCGTACGATCAACAAAGTCGTAGAGAAGGAAATCAATCCGACCGAAATCTCCGAAGATTGGCTATTAGCGGGACAACGCCATGACCCCCAAATTTCTGAGATCGTCAATAAATTGCAAAACGAGGAGCGCATGGAAAATATCGCGAATACGTATGAATTACGGTCCGGTACCCCGCATCGTAAGATACAGAGAAAAGGCAGAACTCTCTGCTTGCCCATTGTCTCAAGAGGTTTTAGGTGGTCCGTTATTAACCATGTGCACCAGTCCATTATGCACTTAGGTTGGGATAAAACGCTTGAGAAACTGTACGAGTATTACTGGTTCGAAGGAATGGCGAAATATGTTCGTAAATTCGTTGAGAACTGTCATGCTTGTCGAGTTTCGAAGGCTAGTTCAGGTAAAATACAAGCTGAATTACATCCTATACCTAAGACCAGCATACCCTGGCATACAGTTCACGTGGACATAACGGACAAACTAAGCGGTAAAAGTGATTCGAAAGAATATGTCATTGTTTTGGTCGACATCTTCATTAAATTCGTATATCTGCATCATACTCGTAAAATAGATTCCCTTAGTATCGTTAAAACACTTAAGTATACTATATTTTTATTCGGGAGTCCTCGCTGGATAATAGCGGACCAGGGAAGATGTTTTAAGGGCAAAGAATTTCAAGACTTTTGTCAAGATAGACATATTAAACTCCACTTAATGGTAACCGGTGCTAGTAGAGCTAATGGACAGGTAGAGCGTATTATGGGTACGCTAAAAAAAATATGTTCACAACAATAGAAACGACCGGGCGGTCTTGGCAAGACGCGATCGGGGAAACACAACTGGCTTTAAATTGTACCCCCAACCGCGTGACTAAGTCGAGCCCATTGGAACTACTAATCGGTAAAACAGCGAGACCCCACGGCTTGTCCGTACCCGACAACATCAAAGAAAGAGAAGTAGATATCTCCCATGTAAGACAACAGGCGATAAAGAATATAGAAGCAAGTGCCAAATACGATAAGGATAGGTTCGACAAAAATAAAGCTCAAGTAGTTAGGTTTAACCTTGGTGATTTTGTATTACGCAAAAACGAGGAAAGAAACCAAACGAAGTTAGATCCGAAATTCAGGGGTCCATTCAGGATAGCAGAGATTTTGGAAAGAGATAGGTATACCTTAGAAACCTTAGACGGCAAACGATCATACAAAGACAGACATGACAGACTGAGAAAAATGCGAGATAGCAGCGTTCCTGCTGAGTTAGACGTCTACGATGATGACAACGACGGTGATAATAACGATGCAAGTATACAGACCTCAGAGGATCATTAATACCACGTTGTGGTCGTACACCCAGTGTGGTGCTCTGCGCGTTCGTAATACGTCCACTGTGACTCTCTGCGCGTTCGTAATGCGTCCACTGTGACCCTCTGCGCCTTAGTAATACACCCAGTGTGGTACCCTGCGCCTTCGTAATATGTCCAGTGAGATGCTCTGCGCCTTCGTAATACGCCCAATGTAGTAACACGATCCAAAAAACTGAGATTCACCCGTGTACGAAATCGAAAATGATCTGTCGTGTCGTTACGGTCTGACTGATAACTCACAGAATGCAACTAGCACTTTGAACACAAATTATAACGCTACTAATTTTAGTTCTCTTTCATTTCCTTGCTTGTCAAACCTCCGAACAAAATTTCGTTGTTGAAATGGACCCTTGACTTATTTAGAACACTTAATTGAATGGTAAATAACATCAGTTACGTCGAGTCTAATGTTAAAAAAAAAAAAAAAAAATGCAATATTTTAGTTACACACGAGGATGGCCGTGTCGGAGATGAAAGGACATCGGAGCCTTCCCTTTGGAACCTCGGGAAAATCCCTTAACACCGTAATCTAGATTCTATCATAGGCGTAATTAAACAATTGTCGTCTTTCGATCCGATTGTATTTGTTCGAGATTTGTGATAATGAGCTTGGGCTCGAGGCGACAGCCAGTCGCCGAACGTAGCCGCGGTCACGGGATGAGCGCTTTGTCTAACAAAGGTATGGAGCAATTCTATAGCTCTCCTTAAAAGAAATATTTCTGGCGACACGCGACAGTAAACATTCCAACGGTCTCTGTCCCGTGGCCACACGCAGTTCCTATTCTTCGAGAAAGATGATTGCCAGATGTCGATGTCTCTCCACAGTACGTGATCAGCTAGCCCGAGGGCCGTTATAAACACTAATATCTAGTTACCTAAAGTCCTTCGAACAGATAAACAGTCTTTGTCTCAACTACGGGAAGATAGGGGAGATCTATTTCTTTCAACGAACGGCGTCTCCCACTAGCAACTTTCCCTCGAGGGCGGCTAGCATCTTTTCTAACCACCGATATGGAAATTGACCAATTAGCAGCAACGCCAATTTCCCTTACTTTCTGAACGAGGGCTATCCTCGACGAATCCGATGATCTCGTGCCCTTAGACACACCCCGATATAGTTTTCCTCTGTGGCATCATCGGGACGGGAAAGGCATTCTTTCACGCGATCTCATCGACTAAAGGAGTAACGTCTTTACGAATTATTATTCAGACTTAGACCTCGCGAGCACGTTCGTTCATCATCCCGTTGACCGCGGATTCGTTATCGAACCCGAGACCATTGTTACTAGTATCGCGGGTGCCTAATCACCATAGTCGATTGTTAAACTTGTATCATCCATGCCTGTGCTAATAAACTGTGTCTTTATTATATCGCAACGATGGCTAATTTCAATGAAGACTCACCAAACACCCACAATCCTAACCGCAACGCCACTCCGACATATATATGTCGGAGACGAAAAGGACACCGGAACCCTCGCCGGAACCCTCGCCAGAACCTCGGAAAAAGCTATGAACATGTAACGAAAGTAATTAAATAAAGTACTGTTACTCGATCTAGTCGTATTTGGTTTGCGATAGTAAAGCCTAGACCCAAGGCGACCATCCATCGCCGAACGTAGCCGCGGCCAACGGGACGGGCGTGCGATTTAGAAAAAAAGGCATGGAGCGATAGTATGACCCTCATTAAAAGGATACCCATAGAGGTACCCGGCAGTAAAACACGCTAACGGTTCCTTCGGACAAGTAATATTAGATATTGAGGCACGTACACAGCACAAGTCCAGTTAGCCTAGGACCGGCTATAAAACCTGGGTTTTTTTGGTAATTAAGATGCTTCTAACGGACAAGTAGTCTTTGTCTCAAGTTGACCAATAGACAGCGACGTCAACTTCCCTCACTTCGAGAACGAGGGCTATCCTGGACGAGCCCGATGATTTCGTGTGCTGGGAGACACCCGCATCAGAGCTGCCCTCGGTGGCATGATTGAGACGAGATTCATTCATTCTGGAGAGCTCGCCTACGAAGGTAGTCGCGCCTTCTGATCCGAGTAAGTGCATCCCGTTGGTCGCGGATTCGTTAGGGACATAGGGATACCAATTCGATTATCGCGAGTGTAGTCACCGTCTTTGATTGTCGCGTCTGGAGTGCTTGCTCACGGAATACGAGTTCAAGTACGCGGGATAAGGTCATGATGGCCGACTCCGAAGGAGGCTCACCAAACGCCCCCGGCCCTAGCGTGGGTCCTTCTCCGACATATATGTCGGGTTAATCGGGTTTGTTGGGTTGGTGCTGGTTCTTGGGGCGCCTTGCGTTTCTTCATTAGGACTAGCCATTATAGTTGTTCAAAGGTTTATATTTACAGTAATATGTACAGGAGTTGATTAAACAAGGTTTAACTGTATAACGTAAAGTCACTCTTAAATAAACAATGTTCTCGGGTTTAACGAATCCACGGTCAACGGGACAACTTTTTGAACATTTAGTTATAAGCTTTCTTGAAATGACGTTTGCTATGACGTTCGGTATCTTTTTGACTAATCGTTTGACGTTGTGTATCAACTCTCCAAGGTGATCATACAAATAAAAGACTGACACGATCACACTTGTCAATTGCATATTGATCAGGGTTATCAACAAAATTCCAGGCACCGTTACTAGGCTCGCGTAGAGCCGTTATTGCTCCCGCCTCGGGACTTGTTTGTTAATACAACGTGTGTCCCTCAACATTAGTACTTCTACGTTCATCCCGAGACCGTGGCTACGTTCGGTGACCGGCAGTGTCACCTCAACCTCAAGTCCACTGTTATAATACTATATTGAACAGCTTAAACAAACAGTTTAACCAAAAGTATTGGGAATCTTCCCAAAATTCCAAAAGAAAGGCCCGCCATCCCTACATCTCCGACATATATATATTTCTGAGAACGGGTAGAGTGACGGATACTACCCCGGTGGTCACTCATGCTAAGGCTCGTGGAATTTCGCTATCTTATCGCTTTGTTTAGTCGGATTTCATCTGTGACATCTTAGATTGAACTTGGTCCCTCAAGTTTTCTTCAGAAAACTTGTGTGGAATCGGACTCGGCGTGGCTTGAAAATCATAGCTGATTCCTCTTCTTCTTCGAGGTGGTATGAGTTGGTCGGGATATAGATGTCGGATGTTGGGACCGGGCGCATGTCGCATTGTGGCTGTTAATTACGGTTTCATTTCGGCAGCAAAATAAATTGATACATAAACTATCCGGTATACATTTTTTGATGCATTTCAATACTCCTATCTTGTTTAATCCGTATATACCTAGCATGCTTGATGCTATGTACCCTAATATCTGTAGCGTGGTTAACCCCCAATACTGTATACTTTTGATTCTGTTGAAGTGGTCACCACTTATAAGAAAACTCTACATCTGGTCTTTTTAGTTTCTCAAGCACTGAAGCCATCGACAGCGCGTAGACAAAAGACTGCGACGAAGTCAGACCATAAACAGAAGACAAGCGATGTTGGCTTCGGGGTTTTTTCAGTTATTGAGTAACACAGCTAGCGTGCGGATCTGGACCAGCTCAAATTGTATTCTTACTTATAATTACACTTATATTTAAATACATTTTCTGCCTTACAATTTATCCACTAGTTTTCTCTGATTACACATCGAATAACCTCAACAGGTTATGGGCCCAGAGCTGTAAATTGCAAGGCAGCAACGTAAAGTGAATAAATTATTAAAGTGTTGTGCTTAGTAAAGTAAGGGATAGTGCTAAAATGGAATCAGCAAGTGCGAAGATGGAGATGTTACGCGGCAAAGAAAACTGGCTCCAGTGGCGTTTTGTTATGCGTACACTTTTGGAGGAAGATGACGACCTGATCAATGTGTGTGAAGGGAATCTGTGTCATCCAGGTAACAGCGCGGTGAAAGAAATCGCTCGTGAAAGATTTTTGAAAGCAGATCGGTTAGCGAGAAAATTAATCGTGACTTCAGTAGGAAAGAAACCGTTGGATCTTCTTTTATGTTGCACAACAGCACATGAAATGTGGAAAAAGTTGAATACAGTATATGACGTGAAGTCAGATGAGTATCTAAATATGGTCCAGAAGCAGTTCTTCGATTTTAAATGGGAAGAATCTGAAAATGTCGCCTACAACCTATCAAAGTTGGAATTGATAGCGGCGAAGATGAAAGCCCTTGGGAGTGAAATTGGCGAGAAAATGCTGATAACACGCATTTTATCGGTGTTACCAAACAAATTTGACCATTTTCACAGTGCGTGGGATTCGGTGGAAGAAGGAAAGAAGACCCTAGACAGGCTTAGTACCAGGCTGATGACAGAAGAAACCAGATGGAAGAAAGACGACCAAGAAACATCGGTGGCGCTGATAACAAAGAGTAACAATTATAAAAGGGAACAGCAGAAACAGTCAAGCAAATGTGAATACGAGAAACAAGGACCGAGCTGCTTCAATTGTGGAAAAGTTGGCCATCTAAAGAAGGATTGCTTTAGATGCTTTATATGCAAAAGGAAAGGCCACACCAGTAAAAATTGTTTTAAAAATAATAAAAGAAGCAACAGTAGAAACAGCCAGGAACCTAGAAATCAAAATCGTGATCACAGCGGAATTGGTCTATTAGGAAGCACCTCAGCGATACAAGCAGCAAACCCTGATGTTTGGATAATCGACTCAGGAGCTACGGATCATATGACAGGACGACGGGAATGGTTCAGCGTCTTTGAAGAATTCGATAACACGGTGAAGATAGAGATCGGCGATGGTACGTTCATGGATGCGTGCGGCAAAGGAAAAATCAAAGTAGAGACTTTTGTGGACGGCAAATGGGTAACATGTACAATGAACGATGTTCTGTACGTACCAAGTATGAAAAGAAACCTATTTTCCATTAGATCTGTTGCGAGAAGGGGCATAGATTTCTGTGTTTTAAAGGAAGGGACCAATCGTATGTTTTTACAAAACCAGAAAATAATAGCAAAAGGTTCTGTTATCGGAAATTTGTATAAAATAGATATGCGAGTTATCATACCGTCAGTTTGTAATTTTAGCAATAGAGCAGAGTCAAACGGGGACACATTGCAGTTATGGCACGAACGGCTATGTCATCAAAACATCAGACATGTTAAAAAGTTTTTAAAAAATTCGAATATGAAAGTCGTGGAGGATAGTAGCTTTTTCTGTGAAGGTTGCGCGTACGGGAAACAGCATAGATCGAGTTTTCATGAGAAAATCAATCGTGCGACTAAACCTCGCGAAATTATTTATACGGATGTATGTGGACCTATGGAAGTCGAGTCATTAGGCAAGAAACTGTATTTTCTTACATTTAAGGATGATTTTTCAAAATTCACAAAGATTTACTTCTTACGACATAAGTCAGAAGTAATCGAAAAATTAAAAACTTTTTGCCTAGAAGTTGAGAATCAATTCAACGATAAGATTAAAGAAATTCATAGTGATGGAGGGAAAGAATTCAAAAATAAAGAAGTTAAAGAATTTTTAAGAAGTCAGGGAATTAGGCACACAATTAACGTCCCATACACTCCTGAACAGAATGGTGTCGCAGAAAGGGAAAATAGAACAATAGTAGAGGCAGGCCGATCGATGCTATATTCGAAACCAAATCTATTATTAATTTAAGTTTACCGAAAATTGTCGAGCGCGAAGATGTGTGTGCGCAGAGCGATAGAGCATGTACGTGTCACGACCGGCTCACTTTAAAATCGGAGATAAAGATGTGGCGGCACTCGGCGACAATGTATATCGCTGAAGTGCCTAATGAACCATCAACATCCCAACGGTCCTTCCACCGAAGGTTCTAGAAGAAAGAGCACGTGGCAACGTCCGCGGACGCCTAGCAAATGCATGGACGGTGGGGATGTTGAGGGATGACAAAAGAAAGTGATCGGATCCGATCGAAAGTCAAAAAATCATAAGAGCTTCAGTCTTAAAAGGTCACGCTTAGAGCTCGGAGGTAGATTGTAAAACCAAGTGCTAGAAGAAAAATAAAGTTTCTTTTTTTTATTCTTTTTTGTTGTTCTTTTGTGTAATTTTACGTGACATACGTATGAAAGTGCAGAGAGTGAACATGAAAAACAACCTCCTGGAACTAGCGACAATGTGAGACAATTGAGAGATAGAGCTAAGATCAAACGAACCGATTTTTATGGTAGCCCAGTAACGTACGTAGCGGAAAAATTACCGGTGGATTTTAACGAAGCGATGAGTTCCGAAAAGAAAAAGTTATGGGAAACGGCTATGAACGATGAAATAAAATCGCACCATGAAAATAAGACGTGGATTCTTGTAGAAAAATTTAATATGAATGAGGCAAACAGTGTTTCTACACCCATCGAGACTAATTGGAACGAAAGTAACATAGGCAATAATGATTGTAACGCACCATACAGAGAAGCCGTAGGGAACTTAATGTTTTTACAAACCGTAAGTAGGCCAGATATTAGTTTTGCAATAAATATAGCGGCGAGACATTTAGAGAATCCAAACCAGTATCAGTGGAAATTAGTCAAACGAATTTTGCGCTACATAAAAGGGACCGCGGACATGGGACTCTTATATACAAAAGCAGGCAGTCTCGAAACCTTTAGCGATGCTGACTATGCAGGCGACAAAGAAACAAGAAAGTCGACATCAGGCGTTGTATGTAAGTATGCGAATGCGGCCATCACATGGCAATGTAAGCGACAACAATGTATAGCTCTATCTACGACCGAAGCTGAGTATGACAGTGCAGCCTCAGGAGCGAAAGAAATTATGTGGCTAAAGAAAATATTTCTTGAATGTAAAATAGAGATCCTTAAGTATATGCTATGTGTAGACAATACTAGTGCCGTGAAATTAATTAAGAATCCAGAATTCCATCAAAGAAGTAAGCATACTGACGTAAGATATCATTTCTTGCGAGATTTATACAATAGAGGCGAAATTGATGTAACGTATGTAACAAGCGAAGAGCAACTGGCAGATATATGTACAAAGGCGTTGCCAAAACCAAGATTTGAATATTTAAGACAAAAGTTAGGTTTGAAAAATAAAAAGGATATTAAGAGGTAATTGTTTGTAGACATGTAGAGTTTTTAGGGAGGGTGTCGAAGTGGTTGTCACTTCTAAAAAAAAAAAAAAAAGAAAAACTCTACATGATCTGTTTAGTCTTCTAGTATTTTTTTTGTAATAAATTAATTTGAATGAAAAAGAGAAAGGCGTCTGGCAAATGTACTTGTGAAGGCATTGACAAATTAATTTTCAGATATTTACGACGATATTTTATTTAAGAGTTAGAAAAATATTAAGAGATAATTTGTAAATTTGAGATAATTGTTTGTGGAGATGTAGAGTTTTAGGGAGGGTGTTGAAGTGGTCACCACTTATAAGAAAACTCTACATCTGGTCTTTTTAGTTTCTCAAGCACTGAAGCCATCGACAGCGCGTAGACAAAAGACTGCGACGAAGTCAGACCATAAACAGAAGACAAGCGATGTTGGCTTCGGGGTTTTTTCAGTTATTGGGTAACACAGCTAGCGTGCGGATCTGGACCAGCTCAAATTGTATTCTTACTTATAATTACACTTATATTTAAATACATTTTCTGCCTTACAATTTATCCACTAGTTTTCTCTGATTACACATCGAATAACCTCAACAGATTCTATGTTCGAAATTAAGAGTTTTTATCTCGTCACCTATTTTATCGATCGTAGTCTTATAGCCTTGTAAATTATCTATTACCTTTGATGCTCGCTCGAGTTTGTCTAACAGATGAGTGAAGCTATTGTTTGTTTTGAGCGCTAGGGTTTTAGTTTTGATTTCGTATTTGACTTCGTTTTTTATCTCGCCTATACGCATGTGTTCATCTTTGTACAATATATCGCAGGAAGTGTTGGCTTTTATGATGGAGGGCTTGTCAAGTTTTTGCAAGGTGTGTTTCGTTTGGCAAATTGTGTCTATTTCTATCGGGTTTGCCGGTATCGCAATGTAGCTGTTGCTAGTCTGAGCGGTATAAAGCTAATGTCTTCAATCCTAAACACAGTTATTTGGCAATGTTCGATATGAGGTTTGAAGTTTATTATTTCGCTGTCATGAATTGGTAGTGTTTGTTTGCATATAGTTGTTCCGGCTCGATTCTTACAAAGTTTGTCGAGATATTCGATATCAGTGTTCATAAATGAAAGTCCTGAAGTTAAATATATCTGATGTTGGACTACTGGAGCCAAAAATACTCCATTTCTCTTACTCGGGATAGGATATACCTGTAATATATTCCATTCCGTGTTAGAGACTAAAGGTACTATGATTTTAATATCACTGATGTCGAGTATAAACTGAAACTGTTCGGTTTTGGCAGAGATCGCAGTGTTGCACATCTGGTTGCCTATCGCTTTGGCGTAGTTTTCTATAAATTCATCGGGGTCGAGTATTTGTGGGTTAATTATCTCGTCTAACTGAAAGTGTAAAGTTTGCATCGCGGTATCGAGTTTCATAATCATTTTAAGCATAAATCTATCGATATTTTCCTGCTGTTGTTGTTTGAATACATCGTTATATGATTTCTCTAGGTTCTCTAGTTAATAAGTTGTTGAATTAAACATTAATTTATTTGTGTTAAATCTGTGCAATTTTATTGAACTACCATTATTATCATAATAGAAATAAGGGGATCGATCAGTTCGTGGCGTCGATTATTTAATCGTAACGGGAACTTACAACTCTCGTTGACGTGAGATCTCGCGATCGCGTCTCTTCGCGAACGGTCGAAACAATGACGATCTGACGAGAAAAGAAAGAGAGGTACAGCAGCAAATAAGAAGGATAGCCAGAGGAAGAAGGGAAAAGGGTGAATATGTAAGGATCGGATATAAAAAGCTAAAGATAGAAAACAGATGGTACAGGTGGAACGAAAACGAGGAGAGGCTAGAGGAGGAAAGAAAGAGAGGGGGAGAAAAGTGAATAACGAGGGGAAAAAGGGGAGCGGGATTACAAAAGGGTTAAAAATGTGTGTTCTGGAATGTAGCAGGGCTAATAAGCAAGGACAAGGAGGCGTGGGAATACCTGAAGACTTTCGACGAGATCGGGTTCACCGAAATTTGGATAGAGGAAGACACCCGGGAAAAACTAAAATATAGACTATCCAAAAAATTCGACTGGAAGTGTAGGGCAGCATTAAGAATAAGAAAAAAAGGAAGAGCAAATGGGGTAATAATAACGGGTATAAATAAGGAACTGGGGACTTCCGGTTTGGTTTTGGGCGAAGGTAACACGTGGTTAGTGAGCGCTGTGAAAAAGTGAAAGATGAAGGGGAAAAAAGGAGGAGGAGGATAAAGGGACAAGAAGAATGGAAAGAAAAGGGTGAAAGCACGAAGAGGGCAAAAAAAAGTGATAAAGAAGATAGGAGAAAGTGTGGGACACAAAATTAGGAAAGAAGAGGTTAGGTGGACGAAAGTATAGAAGGTAGTTGGATAGGAAGAAGACAGGTGGCGACAAGAAGCAGGCCGAGGATAACGGACAAGGCGGGAGAGAAGGAGGAACGCAGAAACACGCTGGAAAGGTATAGCGTGACAGAGAAAGATGCAGTAAAGGGAGAGGGAGGCAAAGAAGCATGGGCCGAGAGGATGGAGAAAATAGAGAGGGGGTTGGAGGTGATAGCAGAGCTAGTAGAGGAGATAAGGAGGGATAGGAAAGAGGAGAGAGAGAGATGGGAAAAGGAACGAGAAGAGGAGAGGTAAAGGTGGAAGAAGGAGAGGGATGAAGAGAGGAAAAGATGGAAAAAGGAGGGAGATGAGGAGAGAGAGAGAGATGGAAGAAGGAGAGAGAGACAGAAAGAAAAAGATGGGATAGTGAGTGGGAAAGATGGAAAAGAGAAAAGAAAGAGTTAAAGAACAGAATCAGGAGGTTTGAGGAGGAGCATTGTAATAAAAGGCGCGAAATGGGGAGAGGAAAGCAACAAAGAGGCAGTGACAGAATTCATAAAGGAAAATATGAGAATAGAGGTAGAAGTAGAAAGGACACAGAAGGTAAGGGTGGGAGAAAAGAACACAATAATAATTGCGACGTTGAGATAGTGGGAGGAGAAGATGAAGGTAACGAGAGAGAAAGGTAAATTGGGGAAGAGGATATACATAGATAATGACCTAACGAAGAAAGAAAGAGAAATACAACAAAGGTTGAGAGGAATTGCTAGAGTAAGAAGGGAGGGGGGGGGATACGTAAAAATAGGTTACAAGAAGCTGAAAACATAAGACAGATGGTACAGGTCGAATGAAAGCGAGGAGAAACTAGAAGAAGAAGGAAGGAGAGAGGTGAGAGGCTGAGATAAGGAGAAAGAAAGGGGGGGAGTATATAAAGGGGATGAAAATGTGCTTCTGGAACGTCGCAGGGATAATGAACAAGGATAAAGAGGTATGGGAATATTTGAGGACATTTGACGTAATCGGTCTCACGGAAACATGGATAGAGGAAAGCAAATGGGAAAGAGTAATACATAGACTACCCAAGGAATACGACTGGAAATGCAGGGCAGCGAGGAGAGAATGGAAAAAGGGAAGGGCTAAAGGGGGTATAATAACAGACATACATAAAAATCTGAGGGAAAGTGACGACATCGCAGAAAGAAAAATAAGGTACAAGGAGAGGACCTATAGAATAGTGGTGGTTTATAATTGAGACACAAAAGGGACATGGAAAAGAATAGAGGAAAGAGTAGATGGAAGGGAAGAGGAAGTGACGATCATTGGAGGAGATTGGAATGCAAGAACGGGAGAAGAGGGAGGACTGATAAACGAGGAACTAGGAAAAGAAAAAAGCAGGAGATCAAAAGACAAGACAATAAATACGGAAGGAAGAATTCTATTAAAGTATCTGGACGAAAGAGGCTGGACGATAATTAATGGTCGAGACAAAGAAGGAGATGAGTGGACCTATGTGGGGGGGGGGGGAAACTCGGTAATAGACTACGTGATTGGCAATTAGGAGGCGATAGAAGAAATAATAGACATGAAGGCAGGAAAAAGAGTAGAGTCAGACCACATGCCGTTGGAAATAGAAATAGAGGGGCCAGAGATACAAAGAGATGAGGAAAGAAAAGAAGAAGAGAAGGAGAGAAGGGAATGGACAAACGAAAGTATGGGAAGATATTTAGAGGAGTGTAAAGACTGGGCAAGCAGGGGAAGAACAGTAGAGGAAATGTGAACAGAAATTAAGAAGAAGATAAACGAGGCAATACCAAAGAAGAGAGTAAGGATAAGGAAATGGAGCATAGGAGAAAAGGTGCGGTACGACAAGGAGTGGAAAGAGAGGAAAAGGGAGATAAGAAGGAAGATGACAAAATTTAGGAAAGGAAAATGCAGCAGAGAAGAGTTCATAGAGGAGAAGATGGCATTTAAACAGTGGTGTAAACAAAAAAAGGAGAAGCAGGAAGAGGAAGAAATGGAGAAAAGCAACAAGATCAAAACAGGGCAAGAAGCATGGAAATATATAAATAAATATAGAAGAGGAACGAAGATATAAGGGAAGAAGAGTGGAAAAATTATTTTATGGAAATGTTAGAAGAGACAGAAAACAAAGAGGACAGAAGAACAGAAGGGCGGAGAGTGGAAGAGGAATTAAAGGAGGAGAGAGAAGATAATATAGAGAAAGAAGAGGTGATATTCCAAACAAGAAACTTGAAGGAGAAAAAAGCAACGGGGGGAGATGGTTTGGAAAACGAGGTATGGAAGTATGCGCCGAAGGAAGTGGGAGAGGCGTTATGGGAGATGTTAAGGAAAATATGGAATGGAGAGGGGATACCTGAAGACTGGAGAAAAGGCATAATATGTCCGATTTACAAGAGGGGAGACAAGGGAGCAGTGGAGAGCTACAGAGGGGTCATGTTAATGGATACAGCATATAAGATTTATGCAGGAATACTGGACGAGCGGCTGAAGGTGGAGATCGAAGACAAGCTGGGAGAGAGCCAATTCGAGTTTAGGAAAGGAAGAGGAGTGATAGACGCAGTGTATGTATTGAACCACATAATAGACAAACAATTGAGCGGAGAAAGAGGGAAGCTATATGCATGCTTCGCGGATTTAAAGGCAGCGTTGGATAGGGTTAGCAGGAAAGAGATGGAGGAGATAATGAGGAGAATGGGGGTTAACGAGAAGTTAACCAGAAGGATAGAGGAGATATACGAGGAAACAAGGAACGGAGTGAGGACCAGGAACTATAAAACGAAAGAGTTTTGGACAGTGAGGGGAGTAAGACAAGGGTGCCCGTTGAGCCCGATACTATTTAACATCTATGTGGCAGGGCTGGAAGAGGAAATAAGGAAAGGTCAAGTAGGAGACATAGTGGTAGGGGACAGAAAGGTATGGTCACTATCATATGCAGATGATATTGTATTGATGGCGGACAGAGAAGAGGAGTTAAAAGGAAATACTGAAGAGATTTAAAACATTCCTAAAGGAAGTGGAACTTTAATTGAGCACGGAAAAGACAAAAGAAGTATTGTTTGAAAAGAGAAGGAACAATAGGAGACAAAGGAAATGGAGATGGGGTGAGCAAGAACTAGAAGAAGTGGACGAAATAAGGTATTTAGGGTACATACTGCAGAAAAATGGGAGCGATAAGAAGCATATACAAGACAGAAAAAAGAGGGCACCAATTGCGATGATTAAGACATGGAGCGTAGGATGAAGGATATTTAAAAGGGACTACAAGAGGAGAATGAGGATGTTTGGAGCACTGGTAGAGAGTGTAGCGCTGTTTGGAGCGGAGGTGTGGGGATGGAACGTAGAGGAGAGACTGGACAGGATAAAAGGGAGATACGTGGATTCTAGGCTTAGACACAACAATGCCGAATTACATTCTGAGAGAGGAGTGCAAGATAGAGGAAATAAGAGAAAAGGCATTGAAAAGAGCAGTAAGGTATGAGGAGAAAGCCTTAGAATCGAAGAAGGAATTAGTAAAGGAGTGTATAAAGGAGAGAGAAAAGAATTGGGGAAAGGGCCAAGAAGGGAAATGAGCAAGGAAAAGAAAGATGAGGTTAGATGAGGCGAGAGAGGGGAGGACACAAGTGGAGGCAGGAGATAGACAAGAAAGGAAGACAGCTAACCAAATCATAGAAGAAAGTGGGAAGAGAGAAACAGAGGAGAGGGAGAAAAGGATAAGGGAAGCTAAGTACAACAGATATTACAGAAACATAGCAAAAGAAGGGCTACCAAAGTATCTAGAAGGAAAGATGAAATGGAAGGACAGAAGTATGGTAGCAAGATTTAGATGTGGTAACGAAACCAGGGCAAGGGAACACTGGAAAGAGGAGGGAGAAAGAGGATGCAGATTATGTAAAAAAGGAGAGGAGGACTTGAGACACATATTAGAGGAATGTGAGATAACAGGAGGAGCAAGGAACATGGTAGAAGCACTAAATGAGACTGGAGAAGGACTGGCAGAATTGAAAGCGATAATAGAGAAGAGAAGAGTAGCAGAAGAGGGGGAGGAACGACAGGAAGAGAGCACAGCAAGGAAATAAAAGCCAAAGACGGAAAGAGCACTTAGTTATAACTGTTAGTTATAAGTTAGTACATAGAGATAGATCAAGTAAGATGCAATAGTTAAGTTTAAGCAGTTGTATATAGTTATAGAAGAGCTAGTGAAAGAGATATATAAGTGATGTAATGGAATTATATAAGAGATGTAAACCGAAAGTCGTCCAAAGCCGAAAGGTATGGAGTAAGTATAAATAAATAAAAAAAAAAATAAATAAAAATAAATAATAAGGAACTGGGAGAGATAGAATACAAAGAAATAAGTGACAATATAGTGGAAAGAAAAATAGAATACAATGATAAGACGTATAGGATAATGGAAGTTTATAATCAAGACGCAAAAGGGACATGGAAAGAAATAGAGAAAAGAGCAGACGGAAGAGATGAGGAAATGATCATCATTGGCGGAGACTGCAATGCAAGAACGGGAGAAAAGGAAGGGCCGATAAACGAGGAATTAGAGAAAGAAAAAAACAGACGATCAAAGGACAAGACAATAAACATGGAAGGAAGAATTTTGTTAAAGTACCTTGAGGAAAGAGGCTGGACGATAGTCAATGGAGGAGATAAGGAAGGGGGGAGTGGACATACATTGGGGAGAGAGGAAATTCTGTGATAGATTACGCGATTGGCAACCAGGAGGCGAAAGAAGAGATAATTGGCATGAAAGTAGGAAAAGGACAGAGTCAGACCACATGCCGTTAGAGATAGAAATAGGAGGGGGGGGGGGGCGGAACTACAGGCAAAGGAGGAAAAAGAGGAAGAAGAGAAGGATAAAAGGGAATGGACAAACGAAAGTAGGGACAAATACTTGGAGGAATGTAAAGACTGGGCATGCAATGGAAGAACAGTGGAGGAAATGTGGACAGAAATAAAAAAAAGGATGTGGCGGATCGGTACCAACAGGACGCCGACAGGTCGAGGCATCAACGCGGTCGTAACATCTCCCGGGCGATCCGGGTATCAACCGCCAACACCAGAGGGCCACTACGACGACAACGAGTCTGCCTATTTCGCTAGCGGTCGAATATACGGGCGCATGATACAAATACCGCACCAAGCGAGACTCCCTCTACGTCTGAGGCAGGGACTACCGAGTATAGCCTTACTGACGAGTCCACCGGTAGTCCCGGGACGAAACGCTCATTCTCTTTTCATCGGGCAGCAACTACGCTTCTGCCAAAAAGATAAACGAAGCAGTACCAAAGAAGAAAGTGAAGAGAAAGCGTGGTACGACAGGGAGTGGAAAGAAAGGAAAAGAGAGATGAGAAGGAGGATGACAAAGTTTAGGAAAGGAAAATTCAGCAGAGAAGCGCTCATAGAGGAAAAAAGGCATTCAAACAGTGGCGTAACAAAGAAAGGAAAGACACGAAGAAGAAGAAATGGAGAAAATCAAGACGATCAAAACAGAACAAGAAGTGTGGAAATACATTAATAGATACAGAAGAAATTGGGAAGGTATAGATGAGGATATAAGCGAAGAAGAGTGGAAAAATCATTTCATGGAAATTTTGGAAGAGACAGAGCACAAAGAGAGCAGAAAAACGGAGAGGACATAGAGAGGAAGAGAAAACAACGAAGGAGAGAGAAGATAATATAAGGAAGGAAGAGGTGATTTGCCAGCTAAGGAATTTGAAGGAAAAGAAAGCAACGGGGGAAGACGGGTTAGAAAATGAGGTGTGGAAGTATGCACCGAAGGAACTGGGGGAGACGTTATGGGGTGAAAAAGGGGAAAAAGGGGTGATATGCCCGATATATGAGAAGGGGGACAAGAGAGTAGTGAAGAGCTACAGAGGGGTGTAACGCTGATGGATACTGCATACAAGATCTACGCAGGGATATTGGACGAACGTCTGAAGGCAGAGATAGAAGGCAAATTGGAAGAGAGCCAATTTGGATTCAGAAAAGGAAGAGGAGTGATCGATGCGGTTTACGTGATAAACCACATCATAGACAAACAGCTAGGCAAAGAAAAAGGAAAATCACTTCAACTGTGTAAGAAGATGGATAGTTCCAGTGAAGGTTCATTACATACTCCAAACCCTTACTACGATAACGACCCTGACCAGTATTACGACGACGATACATCAGAAGTGGGATCCGAACAAGTTATGACGATATGGGACCATAGGGCCATCGTACATGATTTAACTCGGTCGCCAACAAAGAAAAAGGAGTGCGGAACAAAAAAAAATGTCACTACCGCGCTTTAACCCCGAAATCGCGAGCGCATATCCAGCCTCATGGTGCTCAGCTGTTAGTCTGCTTATGAAGAACAACCCTCTGCAAGACAGCGCGTTATATTCTGCTTTAAACCATGCCCTAGAGGGTTCGGCAGCGCATTGGCTTGCGCAAATAATGGATGGCGAAGGGGTTACATGGCCATTGTTTACTACGGGTTAACACGGAAAGTTAGTTTTCCTCACGTCTGATATGTTCCGTTAGCAACTTCCTCACGAGGGCGGCTAAAACCCTTCCTGGTCCACCAACCTATTATCCATTCGGAGACGGAGTCTACTGTCCTCACTTCCTTAACCAAAATTGTCATCAACAAATCCGATAGTCCCGTGTCCTTAGACACACCCACCCCTAGCTTTCCTCAGACACAGTATCGTCAGTAAAACTTCACTTATTCTGTCTCTTATCTTATTTTGTAGAGTAGTCAACATATCTTTGCCGGTCTCTACCCTTATAACAGTCGCGTACTTAACGTATCAGTGTAACTAAGTTTTACATAACGTGGTTGGAGTGAATTGTGATTTATGTTAATTCAGTGTGTATTCCGGTGTGATTGCTGAATTCATAATAAAGTTTAATTAAAACAAAATTAATAGTTGTGTTACGACTCAGCTATTTTATTTTACCATCCAACCCTCAAGTTTACGTGACATTTTGGCGATCCGTGCCAGAATCCATCAGCTTCAGTGTAAACGAAATCACGATTTCGGCGTACGCGCATCATTGAAGATTGGAGGATCAGCGGACCCCTGCGAATTTTTGCTACTACGAAGCCCTACAGCAACTTTCAACGTCCCACTACGGTGAAACTAGACGAGAGGACTACGGTCAGCGCAGAGCAAGCCTACGAATAAGATTCGGAATCTAGTATCCACCAGAGAGGAAACATCCCAGAGACTCCTCAACGGCCTACTACTAATGGCTACTACGGTAAGCTGGAAATCTGGATTCATTTTTACGTTACCGTACGAGAAAAACAAGTTTCACAAGCGTTTCGAGCTCAAATAGCAACAATAGTTCAGACCCGATAAGCTCGATTAGAATCATGTCCACATCACGAAAAGACAAAATCGAAACTATTAATATCGCTTCTACAACCGGAGCTACGGATAATTCGACTCGTGCCATACTCGACGCGATGCAAAAACAAAACGAGAATTTCACCAAGCAAATCGAACTTCTTACGCGACGTATAGAAGAAACACAACGGATAGCCGACAGTAAGAACAAGAGACGTACAGCAGAGATAGAACTACTAGGCAGAAATATCTCTAAAATAAAATTAGGACACGACGCTACCACAGAATTAGGCTCTTTTATTACCATGGACGAATCTATTGCCGCGAAAGACAGAACTCCCCCACCATCTGCCCCGATTCGACCAGAAGCAGACAACCATCCCTCGTATGAAGACCGTTTACCGCAATTCGCTTCTCCGAGCTTACGAGCCAAAGACGCGATAGCATGTATTCCACGGTTAAACGGCGAAGACAATATCGGAGTAGAAGAGTTCATACGCGAAGTACGTGAGATGTGAGCCATGTGTAGCGAACAACCACTTTTACTCAAAATGATCAAGGTCGATAAAATTACGGGTAAAGCCGCAATGGTAAATCAGCAATATACCGATCGGCGAATACGGACATCTGTACGATGCCCTACGACGAAACGTAGCCACCTAAGCCTCCGTTAGGGAACAACAAGACCAGCTACGCGAAATAAGACAACGCTACGACGAAAACGTTCAAAGCTATATCATCAGATTCCGCAGAGCGTTCAATAAGTTACAATATAGTATAACAAACGAATACTCCGATGAAATTACTAGACGAGCAACGAATGATAGAATTCTAAGGGACCCCGTAACCGATTTCATTCGAGGCCTAAAAACCGAAATAGGACAGGTATTACTCGCCAATCCGCCATACAACATCGTAGAAGCTGAAAAGAAAGCCGCCGACATCGAGCGATACTTCAGGGAAGATCGCAGTCGACGACCAAGACCAATGGAACGACAACGATTCTCCGAGCATCGACGACCAAGGACCAATAATCCCAACCCAACCATTAGAAAACCAACTCCAACACCTAGTCCAATGCCAAGAAACTTCCAGCAAGCTGAACGAACGCCACTTACCTAAAGAACTCAACTGAAATGTTTCAAATGCAATCAAATCGGATATGTCTCCAATCAATGTAGAAATTTTCAAACACCCAGCCGACATCCGAGATCACCAGCAGTCCACAATCTCGAGACACGCAACATAGAAACATAAACTTACGACGAAACGACGGAAGACCGAGAAAAATTCCAAGAGTTAACACCACAACAGGCGAACTTCTCGCAATACGGTTTAACACAAGAACTGGACATGTAACACACTTCATCGACACAGGAACAGGAATCAACCTATTGAAAAAAGACAAAGTAGACTCTCAAACCTTCAAAACCGATGAACCTTGAATGTTCTACATGGGACAAGACAAATATACCACTAACGAATTTATTAGATCTATAATGTTTGGCAAAGAACATAAATTTTATATAGTACCGGAAGACTTTCCCCTAATAGAAGATGGAATAATAGGACTACCTTGTTTAGAGAAGTACCAATATGAAATCTCCAACGATAGATTAAAACTTGATAATAAGATTTTATACTTTCAGAAACCAGAAACGATACAACCAGGCGAAAAGAGAGTTCGAACCATCTACGTCGAAGGCAAACCAACGCGAGCATGCTTCTTCAATTCTGGTGAGACAAATCATGAAATTTCTAACGACACTGATAACAGTAAAGAATTAGATCAAATTGCTAAACTTAAAACCATAGTGAGAACAAATCATATTGAACGCGAACTCCGCGAACCCATAGAGAAAATATTAATACATTAGATTGACGTATTCAATTCAATTTAGAAACAAGACAAAATCATAAACACCAAACCATACAGACTGCCAGAGTGCCACAAAAACGAAATCGAGAAACAAATGACAGAAATGCTAAATAAAAACATTATAGAAGAATCAGACTCTCCTTTCAATTCACCAGTATGGGTGGTTCCCAAGAAATTAGATGCATCAGGAAAACAGAAGTGGAGAATAGTTATTGACTTCAGAAAACTAAACGAACTGACTGACCAAGACGCCTGTGCATTACCCGACATAGAAGATATATTAAGCCAACTAGGAGAAGCGAAATTCTTCTCAGCACTTGACCTATCATCCGGTTTTCATCAAGTCCCTATGGACGAAAACTCAAAGAAATACACTGCTCTCTCAACACCTCAAGGATATTTCCAATTTAACAGAATGCCTTTTGGACGCAAAAACGCACCAGCAACATTTCAAAGAATGATGGATACGGCATTGCGCGGATTAATTAATAAACATTGCTTTGTATATTTAGACGACATTATTATATTTGGTAGCACTATTCAAAAACATAATGAAAACTTAGTCATAGTATTACAAAGACTAAGAGAATTAGGACTAAAAATCTGTAGCGGCACGGGCCACGGAAATTTCTGACGGCTCCGGATACAAAGCGCTACGCCGTCAAAGCGCAACACCGACGTGCCCAATGTGCCATCGATATCTTCACGCTCTTTCCGCCGAATTCTCGGAAGAGCATACACGTGCCAACCACGGCGGCACATCTAATGAACGCACGCTAGTGGGGGATATTGATGGGCAACGAAGGGAATAATTCGTTCGATCCGGAACAAAAGGACAAGCAGTCGGTCTTGAGCCGTTAAATAATAAAGTCTTCAGTGCCATTCCGTAGCAAACGCGTCGATTGAGCTTTCGGTGTAAATTGTTAGTTGTTAACCGTTAATAGTTATTTGTTGATCGTATCTGTTAATTGTTATTTGTTGACTCTTCTGTTAAATTGTTTTTAATAAACTATTGTTCGTTAAACAGCTGAGTATTTCTAACACACCTATCACGACTACCACCTCAAATCCAACCAGACAAATGTGAATTTCTAAAACCAGAACTCGAATATTTAGGACACATAGTAACATCAGAAGGAGTAAAACCTAATCCGAAGAAAATAAAAGCAGTCGAAAATTTTAGAATTCCCAAAAACCTTACCGAAGTCAAATCATTCTTAGGACTCGTGAGATACTACCGGAAATTTATACGTAACTTCTCTAAAATAGCCAAACCCCTGACGGACCTAAACAAAAAAGACACTGACTTCCACTAGACGCACAAACAACAGAACAGTTTCGATACACTCAAACGGTATTTAAAGAAGGAGATTTTGTATTAATCCATAATGATCACAAAAGAGACAAATTAGGCACCGAATGGTTAGGACCATACAGAATCCACTCTGTCAAAACCCCTTATTATGAAATCATAATTGATAATATTATAAAGAAAATACACGGTAATCGCTTAAAATCTTACTTTCCAGGTCGACCCTCCTCTTTGCCGGAATAGTATCCGCGCAAATAAATATTACACCATTAGAAGGTAACTCTGTATTCATAGAAAGCATAAGAAAAGGATATTTGTAGGTATAGCGATACTGCCAATATTATTGTAGGATTAGACACTAGCGACATATACGAACAAATAAGCACGATAGAATTATATAAATCAACAATAAACTCACGCGCAACCAGCAAAGAATACGCTGAAGAGTTAGACGGATTACAAAACCGTACCAACAATCTGAAACAACTCGCAAAACACTTGAAAACGTTAATAGACACCCGAAGCAAACGAGGTTCACTCAACATCATAGGTTCCGTATCGAAAAGTCTATTCGGAACTCTCGACGATGACGATCTTACACTCATAAACGAAAACATGGACAAACTATTCGATGACAACAATAAAATCAAGACTGCAATAGCTAATCAAACAGCACTTATTAGAAAAATTGTAAACTCGGAAAACCTAAACCACCTAGAGAAATCATATAACGATGTATTCAAACAACAACAGCAGGAAAATATCGATAGATTTATGCTTAAAATGATTATGAAACTCGATACCGCGATGCAAACTTTACACTTTCAGTTAGACGAGATAATTAACCCACAAATACTCGACCCCGATGAATTTATAGAAAACTACGCCAAAGCGATAGGCAACCAGATGTGCAACACTGCGATCTCTGCCAAAACCGAACAGTTTCAGTTTATACTCGACATCAGTGATATTAAAATCATAGTACCTTTAGTCTCTAACACGGAATGGAATATATTACAGGTATATCCTATCCCGAGTAAGAGAAATGGAGTATTTTTGGCTCCAGTAGTCCAACATCAGATATATTTAACTTCAGGACTTTCATTTATGAACACTGATATCGAATATCTCGACAAACTTTGTAAGAATCGAGCCGGAACAACTATATGCAAACAAACACTACCAATTCATGACAGCGAAATAATAAACTTCAAACCTCATATCGAACATTGCCAAATAACTGTGTTTAGGATTGAAGACATTAGCTTTATACCGCTCAGACTAGCAACAGCTACATTGCGATACCGGCAAACCCGATAGAAATAGACACAATTTGCCAAACGAAACACACCTTGCAAAAACTTGACAAGCCCTCCATCATAAAAGCCAACACTTCCTGCGATATATTGTACAAAGATGAACACATGCGTATAGGCGAGATAAAAAACGAAGTCAAATACGAAATCAAAACTAAAACCCTAGCGCTCAAAACAAACAATAGCTTCACTCATCTGTTAGACAAACTCGAGCGAGCATCAAAGGTAATAGATAATTTACAAGGCTATAAGACTACGATCGATAAAATAGGTGACGAGATAAAAACTCTTAATTTCGAACATAGAATCTGTTGAGGTTATTCGATGTGTAATCAGAGAAAACTAGTGGATAAATTGTAAGGCAGAAAATGTATTTAAATATAAGTGTAATTATAAGTAAGAATACAATTTGAGCTGGTCCAGATCCGCACGCTAGCTGTGTTACCCAATAACTGAAAAAACCCCGAAGCCAACATCGCTTGTCTTCTGTTTATGGTCTGACTTCGTCGCAGTCTTTTGTCTACGCGCTGTCGATGGCTTCAGTGCTTGAGAAACTAAAAAGACCAGATGTAGAGTTTTCTTATAAGTGGTGACCACTTCAACAGAATCAAAAGTATACAGTATTGGGGGCTAACCACGCTACAGATATTAGGGTACATAGCATCAAGCATGCTAGGTATATACGGATTAAACAAGATAGGAGTATTGAAATGCATCAAAAAATGTATACCGGATAGTTTATGTATCAATTTATTTTGCTGCCGAAATGAAACCGTAATTAACAGCCACAATGCGACATGCGCCCGGTCCCAACATCCGACATCTATATCCCGACCAACTCATACCACCTCGAAGAAGAAGAGGAATCAGCTATGATTTTCAAGCCACGCCGAGTCCGATTCCACACAAGTTTTCTGAAGAAAACTTGAGGGACCAAGTTCAATTTAAGAAGGGGGGAATGTCACAGATGAAATCCGACTAAACAAAGCGATAAGATAGCGAAATTCCACGGGCCTTAGCATGAGTGACCACCGGGGTAGTATCCGTCACTCTACCCGTTCTCAGAAATATATATATATATATATATGTCGGGTTTACATTGGAATTAGAGTTAGGGGCGTGAAACGAATCTTCGTTTGGATTACACATTGGCGATAAGCAATAGAGGAGACATTGACTAGTGCAGGTACGATTATTATAGAATTGGACAAGTAACAGTGGTAATTAGATACTCGAGGAACTAATGACAATGATCCTAGGTTCAATAACGAATCCGCGGTCGACGGCATGATGGATGAACGTGCTCACAAAATCTAAGTCGGACTGCAGAGGAAATCTACGATGGGGTGTGTCTAAGGACACGAGATCATCGGATTCGTCGAGGATAGCCCTCGTTCAGAAAGTAAGGGAAATTGACGTTGCTGCCAATTGGTCAATTTCCATATCGGTGGTTAGAAAAGATGCTAGCCGCCCTCGAGGGAAAGTTGCTAGTGGGAGACGCCGTTCGTTGAAAGAAATAGATCTCCCCTATCTTCCCGTAGTTGAGACAAAGACTGTTTATCTGTTCGAAGGACTTTAGGTAACTAGATATTAGTGTTTATAACGGCCCTCGGGCTAGCTGATCACGTACTGTGGAGAGACATCGACATCTGGCAATCATCTTACTCGAAGAATAGGGACTGCGTGTGGCGAGCCACGGGACAGAGACCGTTGGAATGTTTACTGTCGCGTGTCGCCAGAAATATTTCTTTTAAGGAGAGCTATAGAATTGCTCCATACCTTTGTTAGACAAAGCGCTCATCCCGTGACCGCGGCTACGTTCGGCGACTGGCTGTCGCCTCGAGCCCAAGCTCATTATCACAAATCTCGAACAAATACAATCGGATCGAAAGACGACAATTGTTTAATTACGCCTATGATAGAATCTAGATTACGGTGTTAAGGGATTTTCCCGAGGTTCCAAAGGGAAGGCTCCGATGTCCTTTCATCTCCGACATATATGATCGAAGCCTTTTCCCACTCCCACGAGTAAAATAATCTAAATACTTCCCCTAAAATCATCCAAGTCAGTCTTCAACAGTCATGCCTAGAGCTCGGAAGTGTATTGTAAACCAGGAAAAGAATAAAGTTTCTTTTTTTTCTTAAGTTTCTTTCTATTTTACCTGAGAACCACCATAGCATTCAACGTGTTAATATAAACACACATTTTATTATTATTTTTTACAGTCTACAGCATATTACTTAATTTGTTATATTGTTTGTTATTAAATAGGTTTTGGAGTTTGATATTTATTGATTCACACAGATTCAGTTTTTACGTTCTGTATTTCACCACCATGTACAGCCATATGAACACATCGGATACACTCAGATAATTATCACGTGGCGGACGCCAAAACAAAAGAGCGTCGTTAGAAGTCGTACCAACTTTGCATGTAGGAACTAGTGATCATGCCAACCTAATATTTTCTTCAACATTATTATAGTAATAGTTGTTTATACTAATGAAAAGATGTACACAGTAAAGTTGTAATATTACATCAATTTTGTTTTAATTTACCTATACCAGAACACGAGTGGTCTGAATTGGCACCGTGCGAATCGCGGTTGCTACGTTCAATAGGAATGTTATGTTACTATGCCAGAGATCACGAATGTTTATCCATATACATGTATATGTATATGTATATACGTATGCATGTCTTAAACGGCGAAATTGGATTTGGAAACAATTTCTCTTTGCTAATTTAAAAATAATCGAATATAGTTCGCAAATATAAAATGGTTTAAGCATAGTGTTACCGGGGACACTATTTTAGCTCCGCGTTGTTTTCTCCATTTTCAAATTTGTATGTTTTTGCCTAGTTATAGATTTGGAAAGTATTACACTGTCTGTTTTTGTACTGCAGCTGCATTTATTGGGACTCTACTAACGCTTTAATTTCAGCAGCGACGGAAGAGAAAGTTTCTTCAGTTGCCTCTCGCAAAGCGCGTGTTACATATTCCTCCGTAACGTTCTCGTATGCCTCTTTGGCTGTAACATACATAAAGAAAAGTGATAATTATTTATCCTGGTTTAAAGTTACAAAGAGATATTCCAATTAATAACCAATATTCAATTAATAAACATGTCTAATCATCCATTTACAAATTAATAACAAAAGCGACAAAAATAAACAAATACGGCTGTTACGTCGCCTAAAACATCGGCGCTGCAGCTCTCGCGACCGGGCAGCCGATGGCCTGCGTAACGTCATTTCGACCCTCAATAAACCTGAGGACCAACCATAACTTTCTCTTTCATTGTGTACACATGTATCTTCAGGCGATCCGTTATCTTGAAAGATTTCTTAAGGCTAAAAATATTTTCGACGCACATCTGGTTTTTAGAGAAGTCCTTGGGTTTATTAGGCGCAATTAAAAACACGGAAAAAGCGGGTACGCGCCCATTAGGAAAAACCGAACATCTGTCTAATAGAACAGGCTGGGTTTTCCCATGCACAAGGTCACTCACGAACCACGTTGGTCGGAGGCTTCCTACTCATCACTTCTCCTACGACTATAGGAGAGTCAAGTCGAATACTTCTCCTACGACTCTAGGAGGGTCAAGTCGCAGACTTCTCCTGCTACATCAGGAGGGTCAAGTCAACTTATTTCGTCAACATCGCTAGGTCAAGTCAACTTACTTCTTCTACATACTACAACGTCGAAGTCTAGCATCAAAATCTAGTGTCTATCAAGTATCCTCTAGTGCTACGTCCACTAATATACGAAATTCGACAGTACGAGCCTTGCTCTACTAGTCATATCTATCTCATCTTCGTGCGACAAGCTGTTATCGACGATTTGTATCTACTCAATAGTGTAGTCTAAGTGTTGGAAATATATATTTTATAATTCTGTGAATCACAGTGTTATATAAACTTAATCACCCCTATTATCTTAACGGAAATCAGGGGATCGATCAACTCGTGGTGTCGATTAGTATACTCGTAACGGGAATTTACGACTCCCGTTGACGTCTCTCCTCGCGATTGCGTCTCCCCGCGATTGGTCGAAATTACAACGGCGCTTTATATCAACCACCTTTGTGAAGTTTTAATGAAATTTCATGCAATAATTATGTAATTAATGATATAGACAGTTTGCTATTTCGTCATACTGAATATTAAAAAAGTTAAACAATACTTTTACAGATAATTACAAACCTTCGTATTTCTAATGGCGATAAAATGTATCGATATCATCATACGTTATAACCCAATTATTCTCTCAAAAACTAGTATAAAAGTTCCATCGTAATCTACAGAACGTTTACGTTTCAAAGAAAAATGTAAAGTAAGTGATTATTGTCTGACTGTTTATTAACGCACATTAGAACCATAAATGTGGCGAATCAAATTTTTCAGCAAGCAAATAACAGCAAATTATTCTTCCACTCGTGAAAGTAATAACTAACAATGACTATTACATTCACTTACTATGTAAATTAAGAACTATCATTACATCATGTTTTTTGACATTGAAGGGTAGGTCATACCATAACATTCACGTAAAGAAACAAATTTTCGTTATTACGTGTCTATTTATAAACGAATTTACAGCATTGTTCATCGAGTAGGAATCTTAGGGCAGAATTTCTCATACGCATCAGGACTAGAGACACGCATCGGTAGCGATACCATGGACAGCGATGCTTTCATTTCCCAATAAGTGATAAGTGTGACGGAAGAAGTAACTTTTATTGGATATATTTGTCTGAGATGAGAGGACTCCGGGGCCTCCCCTCTGAAACTTCGGAAAACCCATAAAAGATTGTAATTAAGGTCTGCAATTGTAATTAAACAATTTGCCGTCATTCTGCCCAATTGTATTTGCGCGAGATTTGTGACAGTGAGCTTGGGCTCAAGGCGACGATCAGTCGCCGAACGTAGCCGCGGTCACGGGATGAACGCTTTGTCTAACAAAAGCATGGAGTAACTCTATAGCTCTCCTTAAAAAGGAAATAGTTGCAACACTCGACAGTAAACTTTCCAACGGTCTCTGTCCCGTAGCTCGCCATATGCAGACTCTATTCTTCGAGTAAGATGATTGCCAGATGTCGATGCACCTCCGCAGTACATGTTCAGCTAGCCTGAGGGCCCCTTATAAATCTTTGTATTTAGTTAACTAAGGTCCTTCGAACGGACAAACAGTCTTTGTCCCAACTACGAGAAGATAGAGGAGACCTATTGTCCAACGGACGGCGTCTCCCACCAGTAACTTTTCCTCGAGGGCGGCTAGCATAGCCGCCGATATGAAGATTAACCAACTAGCAGCAACGCCAATGTCCCTCACCTTCTGAACGAAGGCTACCTTCGACGGATCCGATGACCTCGTGTCCTTAGACACATCCCACTATAGTTTTCCTCTGTGGCATCATCGGGACGGAAAGTCATTCTCTCGTGAGGCCGTATTAGCGAGTTACTTAGCGTCTGTACGCTCGGTGGATATTCTACGTTTTAACAAAGAGTCCGACTTAGATTTTGCGAGCATGTTCATCTATCATCCCGTTGACCGCGGATTCGTTATTGAACCTAGGATCATTGTCATTAGATCTCATCGACGAAAAGAATAACCCCTTACGACCAGTGAATATTACGCGTCCGACTTAGATTTCGTGAGCACGTACATCATCCCGTTGACTTAGTTTCTCGAGTGTCTAATTACAATGGTTACTTGTCCAATCCTGTAATAATCGTATTTGCACTAGTCAATGTCTTAGAGAAGACTCTATCGCATAACGACACTGTGTAATCCAAACGAAGATTCGTTTCGCGCCCCTAACCCTAAATCATAATGTAAACCCGACATATTTATTTAATCAAAATAAATACAAACGTATCCAATTTCGAAAATAAATTTAATTTTTATCATTGAATACGTGCCACGATACGGATGATAGCGAATCGATGATGATAATCGTTGTCGAACTGTTTGTCAACCGTTATCGTCGCAAGAAAGCGAAAAAGAAAGAAAAGAAAAGAAAAAGGGAAACATCAGAACCGGCTAACCGGCGACGACAATTAATTCTCGGCGAAGGAGTTTGGACATGTAACTATCGTGCAGATAAAGCAATATAAATAAATCGTGGCGAACGAGTGGGTCGGTAGAATTAAGAATTTAATCGGCGAAGGGAGAAAACTGGTGATCCGAGATGATCCATAAAAAATTTAAGGGTCATTCGACGAGAAAATGTGTCTCAATACTTAGCTATGTATGTACTTTCAATTTTAATTTCATTGTATTTTAATTTCAAACGCAGTCCATCACTCATGTTATGGTATTAGGATGTGTGACATTTTATCGCGTGCTTCGCGATTTTAACACTAGGTTTACGGGACCCGTCAATTTGACGGATTTCGAACTTCGAAATGAAATATCTCAAAAACCACAGTACCAATTTTAACCATTTTGCATCGTAAATTAATCATTTCATCTAAAGAATTTATACACAAAATTATTTTTTCCTAGGCTTTCTAATTTTTGAAATCTGTATGTAGTATACCCATCTCTACGGGTCCGGACGGGACGAGGAATCTCAAATTGACGGGTAAACGAAAATACGTATTTTTCTCTAAAAAAAAAATCGATTTATTCAAATTAAGTCTGGAAGGAACAATATTAGGCTTCACATTTAAATAAATTATTAATAAATAAAAAGTCTCTTTTTAAATTATCACTAAAAAAATAATAATAACATTAACGGTACAGGGTAATCATATCTATTGAGCACATATTTTGCAAATATACTGAATGTTGTTTGTGCATTTTCCGCATACGATCTTTTTGTAATATATACAATAATTATTACTTCTATTTGTTTTTCTTTTTGCAATAACCCACTTGGCAACTTTTTCGCACTTCTGACTTTGAAGGTTTTTTTTTTATTTATTTAATATTTCACATTCACAATTTGTCCAATTTGAACATTTAGTAGAATTTTTTAGCTGTTTGATTATCACATGAGTGGCTACCCTCAGTGGGGTACCATCTTCGTGTTTGTTAAGATATATCCTTTATGAGATCTGCTGGGTGTTTCCTTTTTAGTCTTCTTTCTATGCTTGTGCTGATCGTTTCCGCTGCCAGCCGGTTCGGGTGCGTTGCTATTCTTTCTCTGTACCTTCTTGCGAATCTGCTAATCTCCTCCTTGACCGTTGGTATTCCAAAGTCTTTCCGTATATCCTCGTTTCTAACGTACCATGGGGCGTTTACTATTGTTCTGAGAATTTTAGCTTGGATTGGATTTTGGTTATATGGCTCATTGCTGTTGTTCCCCATAGTGGTATTCCGTACGTCCAGATTGGTTTTATGATCGTTTTGTAAATTTTTAATTAGTTTTCTATGCTTAATTTGGATTCTCGACTTGTTAACCAATGCATTTGTCTCCTTCCTGTCTGTATTTTGTATATTATTGATTTAATATGCTGTTTCCACGTGAATCGTGTGTCTAAGTGGGGTCCTATGTATTTGACTTGCCTTGTTTGTGTTATGTGCGTGCCATTAAGTATAATGTTTGGTGGTATCCGTTTTCGCAATGTGAATGTAATGTGGTTGCATTTATCGGGGTTTGCTTTAATTTGTTTAACTTGAAGCCACTTTTCTATTTTTGTGATATGTTCTTGTAGTAATGTGACTGCTGTTATAGGGTTAGTGTGTCTGACTAGTACAGCTGTGTCATCAGCAAATGTCAGTATTTTGCTATTGGTAGTTGTTGGTATGTTGGCCGTGTACAGTGTGTATAGTATTGGTCCTAAGACACTTCCTTGCGGAACGCCTGCCTTGATGTCTTTAACTTTAGAGTATGTGTCCTTAATTTTCACTACGAAGGTTCTGCTGCTTAAGTAAGATTTTAATAAATGGTATATCTGCTCCGGGAATTGTTTTTTGATTGATTGAAGTAGACTTTCGTGGTTTCATTTGTCAAATGCTTTCTCGATGTCCATAAAGAGGGCTGTGCAGTATTGTTTGTTTTCTAATGCTAGTATTATTTCATTAGTGAGTTGTGCATTTGCTCTATCGTGGAGTGTTTGTTTCTAAATCCAAATTAGTGATCTGGTATTAATTTTTCCTTCTCTATTATTGGTTTTAAGCGGGCGTAAATAATTTTTTCTAGTATTTTGGAAAACACGGGAAGTAGTGATATTGGTCTCTAAGATGCTGTTTGGTGTGGGTCTTTGCAGGTTTAGGTAACATTATGATCTGTGCTAGTTTCCGTTGTTAAGATATAGAGAGGATTCGGAAATACAAATAATTTACTTTATTCAGCACACAACAGTTATACACATATCTTATACTCTGAAGACCTCGTTATCCTACTCGCACGCACGCTTGTTGTCAACCGACTCTTCCAGATGCTTCTTAAAGACTGCCAACGGTCCTTTGTCTCAACTCAGACCAGGACACCCTCTAACGCTTACACACACATTCACATATACAGTGTAAATGTATCACCTTCCTAACACGCCTCCTTACATTTATACTGTACACTTAATCGTATTTACATGTCTTATCGAATTACTTAACAGAAACTTTAACACTTATTGCTTTATTTACATTCCTCTTAGTTTACATTCATCCATGACCTAAACCTTTCGAATTTCTCTCTACACAGTGCCTTCGTAAAAATATCCGCAGTATGTTCGTCTGTACTTACTTTAATTATATTTATCTTATTTTCCTTTAAGCATTCGTGAATGTAGTGGTAATGGACTTTAATGTGTTTCGAATTTTTTGTAAAATTTCCGTACTTTGCTATACTTATCACTTCAGAGTTATCCTCATAAATTTTTACAGGGATATCGTCTAGATTTACATTCAAGATTTTCATAATTCCTCTAATGGACATTAATTCACTCACCGCTTCCGATAGAGCTACATACTCTGCATACGTTGAGGCTTTAGCCACACACCTTTGTTTTTTAGACTTCCATCCAATTACATTTCCATACAATCTAATTACATATCCAGAAGTCGATTTCCTATCTAAATGATCTCCTGTCCAATCAGCGTCCACATAACAATCTATCGTTTCACACTTTTCGTTCCTTTTATAATGTAACCTTAAATCTCTAGTCCGGTACAAATATTTCAGTATGCGCAAAGCATATTTAAAATGTGTCTCGCTACAACAATCTTGATATCTACTCAGATAATACTATCACACTATAACTTATATCGGGTCTAGTATTTACACTAATATACAGCAATGCGCCAATTAAATTCTTTTATCCAATATGTTCTCTATTTATCTCAGCTTTTTCAATTTTTAAGTTGGTTTCCATAGGTGTACAGTACAGTTTGCTGTTTTGTAATTTATATTTGTTTCCTAATAATTCAATGTATTTCCTTTGACTTAATCTCATTTCATTTTTGAAATAATCATACTCTATATTTATTCCAAGATATTCTTTCACTTCACCTAAATCTTTCATTTCAAATCTATCAGTTAATAACTTCTTTACACTTTGTATCTTCCTTTTGTTTTTACTACAAATTAACAAATCGTCTACATATATTAACAAATAAACAGCATTTGCTCCCTCTCCATGAGTAGATAAGCACAATTCTACATTATTCTGCTTAAAACCTATTCTCGTCACATACCTATTAAGACACTCATACCAACCCCTCGGACTTTCTTTTAACCCATAAATCGCTCTCGATAATTTACAAACTCTATTCATTCATTCTACATATCATATTCTTTGCAACATCGCTCTCTTTTCTCTTTTATTTGCAATGTCCTATTTTTTTTGTTTTAGTTTTTGTTTATCTCTTTCTTTTCCTCGCTTCGTTCTACTTTTGTTAAATTTTTCGCCCTTGTTCCTCACAGATACTTCACCTTTCCTGCTTCTATCTTTGTCATTACCCTTCTCCAATTTTCTATTCTTTTTCCTCTTCTTATAATTTTTTTCATTCTTACCATCTTCACTATTTTCACAACAAGTCCCTCCTCAAATGTACAAGGGATATCTACTTTACAATACTTTGTATGAATCACACTGCTGATCTTTCTTGTTCCTCTCCGCTTTCTGATGGCTTAGGTGGTTTTGGAAGCTTTTTCACAATATATGCTGGTGGCTCGTAATCATCATCTCCATCTGAATAATATTCAATATGTTCTCCTTCTTCATCTTCGTCAGAATACAAATCAAGTTTGGTTTTATTGTCTGGTGGTAATCCATCTGGTCCCATTTTTTCACCTACTTCAATATGTTGTTTTATATGTGTGACATAATCTGCCCTATCTCTCTCACGTTCCCTATCTCTTTCTCTTTCTTTTTTACTCATACCACTACATTTGGCACTGTTTACTAAGTGTTCCTTCCCTTTCAATATACTTTTCATTCTATATGTCCCATTCTCTTTGAACGCTACAGCCGTAAGTCTATTGTTTACATCTATTATTTTCGCAATATTTCCTTTTGTAATAACCATATTCTTATTATCTGTTAGTTTACCTAAACTGATCAAATTTGCGGACATTTCCTTCACATGAAAAACTTTTCTCATATTTATTTTAGTTCGCTTTCCAAATGCTCTAAAGTAGCTTACAACGTTTCCAACTTTTATTGCTTTTACCGGTCTATTATCGCCTAAATATATATTTACTGGTTCTTTAAGGTCGATACATTTCTCAAAATACTTTGCATTATTAATTATATGATCGGTACAACCGCTATCTAATAGCCACATTATTTCGTTCTCACTTATCTCATTCGTCTCGCTGTTGTGTGCTGCGTGCGCCGTTGCTATCCATGTGCCTGCCCCTGAGTTGCCATGCTCGCTCGTGCCGGTTGTTGATTGACGATGGAAGTTTCCACGTCCCCTGCTCGTATTTCCTTTATTTCTGTTGAAGTGGTCACTACTTATAAGAAAACTCTACATCTGGTCTTTTTGGTTTCTCAAGCACTGAAGCCATCGACAGCGCGTAAACAAAAGACTGCGACGAAGGCAGACCATAAACAGCAGACAGGCGACGTTGGCCTCGAGGTTTTCAATTATAGGGTAACACAGCTAGCGTGCGGATCTGGACCAGCTCAAATTGTATTTTTACTTATAATTACACTTCTGCATTAAAATATATTTTCTTCTACCTTAAAATTCATCCACGAGTTTCTCTGTTTATACATCAAATAACCTCAACAATAATAAACATTTTTTACGGCCCATCGATACTAACGCGCAATACGCTACCACGGACACACAACTATGGATTGAGTTCACTACCGATCATTTTTTGCGAATATCTCGGAAACTAAGCGAGACCGTCGATTACGTATTTAGGAAACATCGGAGGTGAAGTAGCTTTTTTGCAGTTTCACAATTCAGTCTTTTCTTTGAAGTATATTATAATTTACGATCGATTTATTTCAATATTGCCACATGAATGTTTCAAGTGAAATTTCCATAGGAAATGAATTTCTACCACGTTTTCGGGTTTTTCTACAACTGTGGAACATCAGCGTGTGAGCAGCACATCTCCTCTGACAGCGGTCTCCTGTAATGTTTGCAGATCCTGCAATTGGATCCGCATACAGGTAGCTGTGGTCACAACAGAATAACTATAGCGCGTTGTTTGAGCGTACCTCAACTTTGTGCTTATGAAAACCGTACTTGGTAAGGCTTCGCGCCAGATACAGGTACGTGAAGAAAATAATAACGTACTTGCTATCGTAATCTAAAATCTCGGGAAAGTTCTGTATTTTTATTCGGGATACCATTTTGTTAATTTATTTTCATCTCGACACAAGTTATAGATTAACTTAGGTATCATTTATAAAAAATTATAGATTGTGGCTACTAAGTATAAAATATAATATGAATGAACAATATTTTTTATGAATATACTAGGAAACTGATAAGAATATGATTAGGAATGTATATGTATATATACTAACAATTACTCACATTTTATTGACAAGTGTCCAAAAAGTTCGCAAGCTGCCAGATTAAACGCATGAATATCTTTTGCACCTTGAGTAGATTTCCTGGCCCAAATGTAAATTCTTACGTCTCTGTACTCTTCTTTATTTTCTTTAATATTTGATTTCCCTCTCGTAATATATATATTGTGTGCTATTTGTTTATTTTGCAAATAATCTATTATCAAAAATGCCCAATTAACAAAGTCATCCATATTCTGGACATTGGAATACTTTATACAAAATCCTTTTGCTGGGTAGTTTCCTAATATTTGTATAGGCCCTGCATATTCTTCAAGATCCTGAAAAATAGTATTAGTGTAGGTAATAATGTTATACAATAACAAATATCAGTGTTAACGAAATTATATTGAAAAGAAAATTACAAAAGTTGCAATAAGTAAGCAAAGAATTTAGCCTTTTATCCATCAGTAACATATGACTATTGTTATTTAGATTTTCCGGCATCTATTTGAAGAAGGTTTAATATCTGATGGACATTACAATTAGTTACACTAACACGTGACGTTATATATCAATAACGTAACGATATATCAATTTAACATCTTCACCATTAAAATGTAATTGAGAAAAACTGAAAGATAAAATGATTGCTTTATATTGTTCTCGTTAATGATATTAATTAGATTAATTTGCATTTTTCTGTTAATATTATCAACATATGTCAAAAAATATACTGGATGAGTAATAAAAATGATTGTAGTAAGAAAGTTTAAAAGAAGATTGTAACGAAACAAATTATGAAATAGTATTGTTAAAATTATTACAATTGAAAATCACTTTACTCTCTGAGAGATTTTCCTAATTACATGTTAGCATGTTTCTATACATCCAAAATAAATACTTGAGCATATGACTATCTTCTTCTACACCATTTACAATAGGAGGTGCAGCTACAAATTTCTTTTACTTGGGATGACAAATTTGGACCCACAAATAATTTTTATATCATTAATAACCATTACATATTTTCTATTTTTCACAGAGAATGCTGCAAATAACGAGTCAGAAGCTTTTAAACAATTTATACATTTTCAGGGGCTCAGCTCCCTTATCGCGATAGTTAAACAAACGTAGTAAAGCTGTTGTCAAACTTTAACTAAAGTCTTATTTAAACCAAAATGTTCCGTTGCTGAAGAATCATGATATTACTTCAACATCTCTTGTATTTTCTCTCCTGGTATAATCAGCAGCCACGAAGAAGTCAGCCGATTTCCATTTTCCAAATATTAGAACCAAACCTCCAGAATTTCAAGTCTACCAATAATATTTCAGCGACGCAGAAGACTGGCGAAAGTAACAATTTGACTTTGAATTGCGATTACGCAAAAGCTATTATATTTGCAACAAAAACTTTTATACCGCAACCTTACATAGTTATATGACATTATCGAGTGACAGCAATTTCGCTTTATGAGAAGTAATATCCAAGCTATTAATAAAAACATAGAAATCGAAGAGAATGTTACAATCGTCCCATACCCCATGGCGTACTTTTTATTTATTTTGCTGAAATTATACAAATTATCGCATACAAGGCAATAATACTCCTTATTTTCTTCATCATTACGTTATTCATTTTTATTCTTCCTCTTGATGTTTTTGATGCGAATTCTCAACTAACTGGCGATAAGTCAGGTTGCAACTAATCGGTTGATATCGCGAACCGTTAACGATATTAAAGCTCAAGGCGAAGGTAAATTAAAGATACCGAGTAGTAGTACGTTTAGTTGATTTATTTGCACTCTGTGCGCGGAGAGAAGCTAGCAAGTTAAGATGCAGAATAATGTTGTGTTTAGTTGATTTAGTTGCACTGTTTAGTGTACACGGAAAGAGTCACTAGCAAGTTACGACGTTGACCGATTGAAGATTGGGAAACTACTATCCTTCGGTGATGATGGTGTTGTCGCTGAGGAAAATTAGTGATAGATGTATCTAACGCAAAGGGTTAATAGCCACGCATCCAATAAGCCAACACAGTTCACATTGTGATAAACTTTCTGGCCTATACCTTTCCCCCTTCAAACTGCTCGCGAATCCGTGAGTGTTCGGACGCGTACACTTGCTGTCGCAATCGAATGACAGAGACTAACCTGCGTCACGTACGTGCTCATGCTTGACCAATCTTCATAGTTCAGCATTCGTAGTTATTGTTGAGAATTGTGGATCGTAATCGCCGAAATAAATATGTAGGAACGTTTACATTACACGTAGAGATGATAATAAAATAGTTTTGCATTTATTTAATATGTGATTGACAAGATATTCATAGATAACCATTGCACGTGTTTCAGCACTCTTCTAGTCTCACTCTTTACTATGCGTGCGAAACATTGACATTCTTCTGTTCTACGAGACGCTGCGCATGCACATACCCCACACTAACACACACTCATATGTGTGTAACTGTGTTCAGAGTGTTATAACAGAGAGTCGATGAGGAATCTGGCTCTTTCTCTGTTTTTTCGTTGCAATACGATTGACAATAATCTTCCGGTAGTGGTGCAGTTGACTCTAGATCGTTTTTTCTGGATTCTTCGTTGTTTGGTTTACTCGAGGTGGGACCTTTCCTTAGTTGGTGAATAGAAAATTTTGGGAGTAGCAAATCTCGGCTGCGTGTCCGATTCGTTAACACTTGGAACATTTATTTTCATGCGGTCACCTGATGGTTGGTTAAATGACTGAGTAAAAGTTCGTGGTAGTGGATCGGTAGCATTTCGTTTCGATACTCGCGTAGTGTTGTCAGATTAGTTCTTTGGGCGGTTGGTAACACGATTTACTTCTCGTAACTGTCTATTTCGTATCTGTCCTATTTCGTATTGTAAATTGAGCAAATATGTCTTAAGTGTTTCGCATTCTTCAATATCCATAGCTACGCGTCGTCCAGTTGGCGTGCGGTTTTCATTTTGAACTGCTTAATTTAATTCATTGAGCTGTTGTCGGAACCTGGAGTTGAAAGATTATACACTTTCTGCTACTCCTTGTTTTAAATTTTTCAATTTGTCCCAGTAATTACTAATAGCGGTTAGTGCTGATACGTGTTGTCTTAAACAGGATTATAAGTCTTCAAGCGAGTTGATCTTTAGGTATCGTATGTTTCTTTTCGCGTCGTCGGTTATGCTTTCGATGAGTATAAGGTGTAACAACAGTTCTCCGTCACTTGCCTTGCACACTTTGTCATGGCTCTTACTTTGCGGATTGATAGGACAAAGTCTTCCACAATTACGTCGTCCCGACGCCGTAGTGTCTCAACAGTACGTATGGCCTTTTCTGCTTGGACGCCTTGTTCTTCGTCGCAGTCGTTTCTTGGTCTAATTGTGACGTGACTAGTTTTACTTCGTAATCTTTGTAAAGCGTCTGATCCGTCAGTTTCGTCATCTATTACCTTATCGGTAGTGGTTTCTAAATGGATGGTCATCTGTGACTGGTCCGTCCGATGTCGTATTTCAGTTCCATGGTTTTTGCAAGATTACTATTTCTTTAGAGCGGTTTCTATCGCTAGTTTCCGTAAATTGTTTTATACTTTTAATGTTTTCATCGGTACTATTTCCTAAGCTTCTAAACTCGTGAGTTAGGCTTTGAAATTTTTCAATCAAGGTAGCAATTAGTTCGCGTTACTTTTCGGTACTCTTGTTAGTTGGATTTATGTTGAGAGGTATGACACTGTCAGCAGAAGAAGAATCACTACCTTCAGAACGTATTTCGGCTCTACTGTTTCCATAGTGTGCCAAAACCAATTGACCATTGTTCTTTGTTGATCCTTCTTTTGATCAAGGAGGTGACTGTGGTCCTTTGCTGTGGAATCCGTGAAGTTCCGGTTGAAGTTTCCTCTTGATGAGTTGAGTGGACTCTGGCAGGGATTGCCAATTTTGTCACGTAGGAAACACAAGAAATCACGAAATTAACAGAATGTGTGAAGTGCTGATTCTGGGTAGGTATATATCATAAGGTCCTGAGCTCTATGGAAGGGCTGCCGTCGAGTGCAGATCAGAAGTGCCTATCCTACCACTGTCTTCTGGGCCTGACACACCATCTGGTCGCTGCCTCTATGGCCGTGGTGGACATTTAGGACACAGGACCATCCCATTACCATGAGCCTGTGACACTATTTATGCGTCTCTCCTTGAGTTGCTCTGCTCGCTCGTGCCGGCTACTTGTTGACGATGGGAGTTTCCGCGTCTCTTGCTCGTACAACCTCTGTTTTCTCTTCCTCTACCACGAGCCCGTGTTGATCCGTGCCAATAACAGTTATTGCCTCCCGCTTGGACGCCACTTTGACACTCTCTCACAAAATGCTCTGCTTTCCCATATTTGAAGCATCCTGCCTTTTTGCAGCAAATGCGTTAGTTCTTCTTTCTCCATGATCAGATTTATTTTCCATTTCAGCTATTTCGATTTTATTTTTCACATACGCTACTGTTTGATCCTCGGAATACTCTAGCTGGAAAGCTTTTCGTTTTCTCCATTTCAGAACTAAATAATCTTTTCTTTACGATGAATCGAAGGCGATAAACAGTGAATTCCCGCTTATCGCTCTATTTATGTTATGCGTATCGGCGGTCGGATTTGGGCCCCGCAGGAAACATAGCCGAATCACGCTGGGCGACGAACGTGTTAAAAGTTGCGGGGCCAACTCCGTGGCGGGAGTAACTATGACTCTCTTAAGGTCGCACATGCTAACGTCAGTAATGATACCAGTGACATTAAAAATCAACCTGGTTGATTACGAGATCAAGAATTATGGTTGCTCGTGGGGCAGGAGCACCTTCGGAGCGCCTACCCAAGTCACACCCCTACCACCTCGTGGTACCTCCGGTAACGTGTATATTATCACTTTCCCGGGGGATTCGTCCTACCGATTGTGGTGTACACGGCTAAACGGGGTGTGGAGGCGCAGGCATTTGGCGTAAAAATTGTACATAGTCGGTTCTCCGACGGTTTGATCTCATGACGACAGTGGCTTTTCCTTTAGACACGTTTTGGTTTTATTATACTGATTTGTTGGCTGGACGCCTTACGAAGGGGCTAATCTTCGGAAGTATGGAGGCTATTTGGATAGCCCCCACAGGTTCTAGCTAGCATGCCGCAGTTAAATGGTTGTGCTATGGATCCTTGGAAGGTTCATAGTTGCTCGGGGCAGAGGGACCTCAGCCTCGTCTGCTCAAGTCGCACTCCTACCTCCCCGTGGTACCGCCGGTAACATTTACGCCGCGTCGGCGTGGGGAATTGTCCCCCGGACGCGGCGTTCATGGCTAAACGGAGTGCGGCGCAGAAGGAGCGAAAGATACAAAATAATAATCGGTTTGTCAATCAACGGTTTTCTACCGTGAATTATGAAATTAACATCTTTATAAAGGAATTCGTTCCTATGGTGTATAATAGTAACGACTGGCTATGAAAAAGTTTATGAGTTGCAAAAATTTGGTTTCGATTATATAGATCACAAAAGTAATTTTGTAAATTTCGATGAAAATATTGAAGCTTCGGACGCAGCGCTTTTTGGCGGTCCGGAGGGGACCACGGATGACAACGTAAACATGTCTCCGGACACAATTTTGGTCCCGTTAATGGGGAATGAGGTTGCTTGTCCGGTCTGTGAAAAGAGGGAAGTGCATCTCTTTTTCATCACATTAACTGACCTTTTGTTTTTGTACGTGGAGAAATCCTCATGGACACTCCGCTGTTGCAATAATCGCGTAACAGCAGAGTAGTGTCGGACTCCTACCGCCTAAAACTCCACGATGACCATCCTACGCGTATGACAGGAGTACTCCAGGAACCTCTTATGAATTAACTTCCGTTGCACCCCCTTCTACATTAACTGACCTGGACAGGCACCTCAATGAACATCATTTAGAAACCCTCATTAACTGAGGTTATCGGAAATGTGGAAGGTGCTTCCAAAAGCTCCATAGGGCGAGATGTCACATCCCTAAATGTGGCATCAGGCAAGTTAGTGAAGGTCGCTTTAGGTGTCGCGCTGGCAACATGAGTTTTGGATTCCAAAGGGGTGTATCGACCCACGAACGACACGCGCACCCTGTCGTTAGAAATATGAAAAGAAGGGAAACGGACCCCCCTACAACAAGTGGCAGAGCCTGGAAAGAAGATGAGGTCGCCCTCCTGAGGGAACTAGATGCAATTTATAGAGATCATAAGTTCCCCAACATAGAGATCAGCAAAATTTTGACGATAAAAACTGCTGATCAAATTCGAAGTAAGCGAAAGACATTAAAAACGGTCGATATAGAAGGGGACCTTCAGGAGGGTGCCCCAGAGACAGAGGGCGGGTGCGATCTCGTCGAATGATTCATGGCGTCTGCAAGACAAGAAAGCCTAATTAATAACGAAGAAATGGTTCACGAGTGGCAGCAATACCTTATAAAAGAAATCGAAAAGCAAGCTGAGGTGCCTCCAATATTAAGGAAGATGTACGCTCGGTTAAGCGAATTTTGGGATAATGGTAAAAGAGACAAGGAAGCACTGAAAGAAAATTTGGATAAATTTTTAATTGAGCATCTCTATGGAGCTCTAAAAGATAAAAGAGAAAAGCCCCAAAGCAGCCAAATGGAAAAAGCCAATATGACAAATAAATATAAATCAAAGAAGGCAACAAGGAATTATAAGAAAAAGTACTCATTCGCACGTTGTCAAGAGATATATAAAGAATGTCCAAGGAAGTTGGCCGATGCCACTGTAAATAATGATCTGACTCACTTGGAACCAGCCAAACAACCGCCAGATGCAGGGGATGTGAGAAGGCTTTACAATGATCTATGGGGTAGAACTGGCCCCATGAACCCGAAAATATTAGAAAAGAGTGCCCCGGAATTGCCGCTGGGTACTACTTCGGGCCGATTAGTGTCGGGGAAGTCGAGGATATAATAAACAAAATGAGAAAGTAGTCTGCGGCAGGGCCAGATGGGCTATTGAAAGAAAATCTACTAATACCTGGCCTGCCCATTATACTCACCAAATTTTTCAACATGCTATGGTATAATTCCTACTTTCTGACCTCATAGAAGGAGAATAGGACTACATTAATTCCAAAGCCCAATAAAGATACTAGCATTGTTGAAAATTAGCGACCAATAACAATTGGCTCAATCTTAAGTCGAATGTTCTCGTCGATCCTCAACGGACGGCTCAGGAGTGATATCATCCAGAATATAAGACAGAAGGGGTTTACATCAGAAAGCGGATGCAAAATTAACATAGAATTAATGAACGCGGCTTTAGATCATTGTAAAAGACATCAAGGCGGGGTGTTCACAATTGTGGACATCTCGAAAGCCTTCGACACCATACCCCATTCGGCAATAAGACTTTGCCTGGCGAGAAAGGGCGTACCGACCCCTATAATTGACATAATTATTGAAATGTATCAAAATTGTAAAACGATTATTAAAAAGAAGGATAATATAGGGGTCGAGGTTGAAATCCTCAGGGGGGTTAAGCAGGGTGATCCGTTGTCACCGCTGCTATTTAATCTGTGCCTTGAGCCGCCGATAGAAATAATCAATATGAACACCGGTGGCATAAATATAAATGAAAGACATAAGATTCCTGTGCTGGCCTTTGCTGATGACATCGTCTTGCTTGGTGAAGATGAGAGGGAAGCACAGTGTGAAATGGACGAGCTCCACAGATACCTGGAGAGCCTGGGTATGAGAATATCAGTCGATAAAAGCCAAACATTCCAGGTGGTAACCAAGAAGGACACCTGGTTCGTCAAAGATCCGAAAGTACAAATTGGCAATAAGAAAATACCAGAAATAAACCCGGAAGAAACATTCAGGTATCTGGGCGCAAAAATTGGGCCTTGGAAAGGCGTCCACTGTGGCATAGTTGTGCCTGAAATTCTGAGCATGGTGAGGAGAGTCCGCAAGCTCTCCTTAAAACCATGCCAGAAGATTGAATTATTAACTAAATATATTTTCCCTCGCTTCATTTACCATCTGCTGATAAATCCACCAGGGGACGGTGTCCTGAAACTTATGGATAGCGAGGTCAGGCAGGAGATCAAATTAATTTTACACCTAGTACCATCTACCGCCACCGGATTCTTCTACGCTCCTAAAAATGATGGAGGTCCAGGGTTACCGAGGTTTGAACACATTGTAAAACTCGGTACCCTAAGGAGCTAAAATAAGGAGCTAAAATAAAAAGATTGATAGACCCAGGGGCAGCAAGTTTGATCGGCGAGGACACAGAGAATAAGTTAAAAAAGATTGCGAACTCCCTGAGGATTAATTGGCCGGCCACCTTCGAGGACATTGAGAAGGACAGTAAAAGACTTAAAGGCAAACACATTCAACAATGGGCCGAACTAAGAAGTTAAGGTCAAGGAATAGCTGACTTCGCTAAAGAAAAACTTGGCAATGTGTGGTTGAAGGAATACAACCTATTAAAACCATCCCGCTTCATCGATGCCTTCAGATTCCGTACGAACACCTTTGGCATCAAAACTACCTTGGCACGGGCAAAGAAAAATATGGATGTAAAGTGCAGAAGGTGTCATGCCCAACCGGAGACACATTGGCTCATATCTTGGCACTGAGCTTACAGCAAATGTAAAAATTGTTATTTCTCTTACTTCTTATTATTTATTTTATTCTTATTCATATGTTATGTTGAGATCATGTTCTTATTTAGTTCAATTTACTTCAAAGTTTAACGATCAATATTTTATATAGAAATAATTTATTAATCAAGATAACATGATTTTGCAACAATAAAAATAATTTTAACAATATCGCTAAATGAAAAAAGACACAAAAGATTTGGTTCCTATCTTTCGTCTTTAAAAAACGTTCAAAAGGGAAACAGATATTACATCATTTTCGTTTTAAGTAATCCCGAATTTCAAAAAAATACATCCTTCCAAATATTATAGTTACCAAAACAATGTGCAATTGCAATAGGAAACTTCAACGGGAACTCCACGGATTCTACAGCGAAGGACCACGAACACCTAATTGGTCAAAAGAATGGTAAATTGGTTTTGGCACAATATGGAAACAGTAGAGCCGAAATACGTTCTGAAGGTAGTGATTCTTCTCCTGCTGACAGTGTCATACCTCTCAACATAAATCCAACTAACAAGAGTACCGAAAAGCAACGCGAACTAATTGCTACCTTGATTGAAAAATTTCAAAGCCTAACTCACGAGTTTAGAAGCTTAGGAAATAGTACCGATGAAAACATTAAAAGTATAAAACAATTTACGGAAACTAGCGATAGAAACCGCTCTAAAGAAATAGTAATCTTGCAAAAACCATGGAACTGAAATACGACATCGGACGGACCAGTCACAGATGACCATCCATTTAGAAACCACTACCGATAAGGTAATAGATGACGAAACTGACGGATCAGACGCTTTACAAAGATTACGAAGTAAAACTAGTCACGTCACAATTAGACCAAGAAACGACTGCGACGAAGAACAAGGCGTCCAAGCAGAAAAGGCCATACGTACTGTTGAGACACTACGGCGTCGGGACGACGTAATTGTGGAAGACTTTGTCCTATCAATCCGCAAAGTAAGAGCCATGACAAAGTGTGCAAGGCAAGTGACGGAGAACTATTGTTACACCTTATACTCATCGAAAGCATAACCGACGACGCGAAAAGAAACATACGATACCTAAAGATCAACTCGCTTGAAGACTTATAATCATGTTTAAGACAACACGTATCAGCACTAACCGCTATTAGTAATTACTGGGACAAATTGAAAAATTTAAAACAAGGAGTAGCAGAAAGCGTATAATCTTTCAACTCCAGGTTCCGACAACAGCTCAATGAATTAAATTAAGCAGTTCAAAACGAAAACCGCACGCCAACTGGACCACGCGTATGGATATTGAAGAATGCGAAACACTTAAGACATATTTGCTCAATTTACGATACGAAATAGGACAGCTGGTAATAGCCAGCGATCTGAGGAACCTGAACCTCGCCCAACGACTATCAGTCGACCGAGGACAATGGTTACGAGAAGTAAATCGTGTTACCAACCGCCTAATGAACTAATCTGACAACACTACGCCAGTATCGAAACGAAATACTACCGATCCACGACCACGAACTTTTATTCAGTCATCTAATCAACCATCAGGTGACCGCATGAAAATAAATGTTTCAAGTATTAACGAATCGGACCCACAGCCGAGATTTGCTGCTCCCAAAATTTTCTATTCACCAACCAAGGAAAGGTCCCACCTTGAGTAAACCAAACAACGAAGAATCCAGAAAAAACGACCTAGAGTCAACTGCACCACTACCGGAAGATTATTGTCAATCATATTGCAACGAAGAAACAGAGAAAGAGCCAGATTCCTCATCGACACTCTGTTATATCACTCTGAACCGTTACTCTGTTGTACTGATACATTAAATTTTACTATCTTTTGAGATATAGGTAATTTTGTGTGCTACACTGGATTATCCGCGTAGTAGTTACACATTTATGAATATCAGTTATTGTGAGAGTATGTGCGTGCGCAGCGTCTTGTAAAACAGAAGAATGCACTGTTCCGTACGCATAGTGGTAAAAAAGATGGTGCTACAAAAAGAGTGCTGAGACGCGTGTGTGACATTGACCACATCTTAAACTACGTCAGAGATAAGATTTCCTCCCCTACCTTCGGACCCTTTTGCATACGGCACCACTTTATCATCATAATCTACACCGAGCCCCTCAACATCCCCAAACCAAAACATATATAAGCCGAGTCTTCAGTAAGCTCAGGCAGTCCTTGTTCAGCCTTTCTCTGATTCAGTATATTATACTACCCATGTAAGACTATTGTAATCACTGAATTTATAATAAAGTTTGATAAAAGAATGTCAAGAGTTGGGCTACGGCTCAACCTTCTTCTTTTATAATCTAAGTCACAAGTTTACGTGACACTAGCGTTGTCGAGATTAATTAATTATCTAGTTGTCTTAATTATAATACGTTATTGTGATTAGTTGAAGTCAACCCCTTAACCTACAACTGTGGGCATAGCTCGTAGTACGATGATCGGGCCAAACGTAAATATTACGGGCATAGCTCGTAGTACGATGATCGGGCCAAACGTAAATATTACGGGCATAGCTCGTAGTACGATGATCGGGCCAAACGTAAATATTACGGGCATAGCTCGTAGTACGATGATCGGGCCAAACGTAAATATTACGGGCATAGCTTGTAGTACGATGATCGGGCCAAATATAATATATAATATAATATATAATATCTTGTTTACGTTTTCGGCCCAAAATTCTCGAACGTAAATCGTAAGTTAAGGCGTTAAACAACCATCGTTTCCTATTTAATCAACACCTGTTTAATCCATTTATTATAAATAAACTAATCATAATAGTACAGGACACTACAATATATTACTACTGCAACAAATATAAATGTAAGGAAGCGTGTTGAATGTTGAATATATAGCACATAGGATAGTATAGTAATAGATAGATAGTAATAGGATAACCACATCTGACAAAATATCCTGCATCGAAACAATAACCAGACAGTAACAGGACAACCACGTCTATTAGGCACCCGACGATAACCCCTTCAAAGGAATCAAACCTTAGTATATAAACCTTCTCAAATCAGCACTCAATACGCTTTTGTTATAACACTGTGAACCGTTACTCTGTTGGAGTCATATAATAAATTTTACTATCATATCTGAAATCTGAATTTTTGATTTTACTTGCGAAAAGTTCGAACTGCGACGTGAGGAGACAACCGATAATCTATTAATTTAGCGATTTTCTGTGTTTTCTATGTGACACCCGCGACGCGGAAATCCTCGGACTGTCCACTCCGAACAACTCTGCAAACGTTCTTCCAATCAGTACGAAAAACAATCCACATATAATACAAGTAATAAACTTTAAAATGGCACATGTTGCATCTTTTATTGTTTAATAGTTTAGTATTGACGATTCTTTCTTAGATTTATCTTAGAGCCAATTGGTCCTAGAGAAACGTTTTATTTTTTAAATCATGTGGAATAATTCCAGAACAGAGAAATTTTATTTCGATTCTTCGGTAATTACTTAACAAGTATGGCATTTTTTGCATTTTTTGAATTTCCGAAATCAATTTTGCGCTAGTAAGTATAACATGCACTAAAGAACTAAGCTAAGTCACAGCTCAAGTGAATCCATACTTTCAGCTTTTGTGCAAATAACCATTTATTATCATAAACAGTAACGAATATGAAAATGAACATAACATATACAATTATCATGCTTAGAGGATGCGTAAGAAATTTTTTCGTAATATGAACGTTTTCATTTATTTGTAACAAAAAGAATTGATTGACTCAGTTTAACACTTCGTTTTCAACAATGTAATATTTCAGTTTTAATATATTTATTAGTATTTCGACTATAACTTATTTGCTTGTAAAATAATATTAATACTCTCCACTAGGATTTGGCAATAATCCGCAAATATTTATTCCTATTGTTTCTGTATTCTATCATGCAGTAAAATATCTTACTCCTTGCCTTGTGACATTGCAAGCGGGTTCCAAGAGTTTGTAAGCATCTTCTACGCACCTATAATAAAAATTAAGTTTTCCTATCAATTGTCTTACATTTCTTTTGTCCTTTGGACGTTCAAATTCGCGTATTGCTCTGAGGTTATCTTTTCCTGGTCGCACACCGCCTTTCTCGATGATGTGGCCAATATATTTCACTGAACTTTTTGCAAAATTATATTTGACCAGTTTCAAGTGAAAGCCTTATTTCTTAATAGCCCTCATCAACAGCTCTATATGCCTGATATGCTGGTCGAATGTTTTGGAAAAAATCAAGATATCATCAATGTAGTTTATGCAAAATCCGGAATCGAACACCTATATTGTTTTTTTTTTTATATATACTTGTTTTCGATTAACTTAATAGAAGTCTCTTGGAGTTTCACAGTTCCCACATCAAATTTCTATTTGATGAATACCTCTCTGTATTTCTCTATAAGACAAAGCACTTCTTTTTTCTCTGGACTGTTTAAATGTTCAAGGTTGTAAAAAAATTGATCGTTCTCCATGTACTCAGTGAAGTTTATCTCTCTTCTCATCTGATCATTCTTTCTTTCTTCTTTTTTCTTCTTCTTCTTCGTGATCTTCGCGATCTTCTTTTATAACAATTTTTTTTAACTTTTTGAGCATTTCTGAAATTCTTATCTTGTATTAATTTGAACTTTTTATGGCGTTCAACCCTAGGACAAGGTGGTATGTGAACTTATCATTGCGTACCACGAAAACATCCATTATTTCTTCTATTTTATTTATCTTCATTAGAGGTTTCACCCGGACACTCGTGAAGTCATTGCCACTGATAGTTTTGAAAATACTCTTATGTTCGGTTAGATCTGCTTTTATTCGATAAATAATCTTTTGGTTAATAGAACTTGCATTGGCTCCAACGTCATAAACACCTTTTTTCTTTTTTTTTTTTTTTTTTTAAGAATTTTCAAAAGTCCTTCCATGTCAAAACTAGACTTACTTTCAGTCTTTATTTTCCTTTTTGGAGATGATTTCTGATTCTTCTAAGTAAGTATTTTGAAATACAAAGTTTAAGTTCGTATCGATGTATGACGCCGCAGTTTCATCATCCATCGTGAGTGTGATATATTTCTATACTGACATACCTTGGTTAGACTTTTTGAGGCGTTCTTAACAATTGATGAACTGAATAATCCAAGATGATAACTTCTTGATTGATATTCCAGCGGAAAAACATAATTCACTTCATCTTTCGGTTTTCTTATAGATTCTACACATTCTGTTCTTCCACCTTTTGTGTTTTCGTTTATGGTTATACGGAGAATAATCTTCAACGGCATGGCGTAGAGAAAATCGATTTGTAATAACGTAAAACCTTAGGATAAATCAGACGATCGATTCTGGAAAATCAATAATCGATTTTCCAAGTCCTAAATTACCATTCTTCTTTCCTGCTCTAATCTATTCATCAAAATGACTGCCAATAAAACAAAGCAAAAGTAAAAATGTCAGTTGGCGAGTAATTTGAATTCTATAGAATTTACATATACATTTTAATATACACATATGTTATCTATCGTGCATCGACCTATTCTGAATCTTGGTTATGTTTCTGAGAGTATTTTCTTTCTCTCTGCTTTTTTCATTGGTTTTTCTTCTAACATTATTGCGTAAACCTTATATGCAGTGTTCAATAGTAATAGCCCTCTGTAGTTGTCTACTTCATGTTTACTACCATTTATATTTATGGTTGTTATTTCTCCCTTTTTCCAATCTGTCGAGAGGTCTTCTTCATTCCAGATTCTTCTTACTATTTCTTTTAGTTTTCTTCTGACTTCTCCTGCACTATGTATTCATGCTTCATTTTTTATTTTGTCGCTGCTTACTGCTTTCCTCTTGTTTATTCTTCCTATTTAATCCTCTATTTCCCTTTCTTCTACTTCTCCTGCACATCCCTTGTTTATCTTGTAATAGGTCATTGAAATGTTATTTCCACTCTTCCATCTTTATACGAGCGCTTGTCTTGCTTTTCTTCTTTCTCTTCCTATTAACATATGCCCATATTTCTGCCTTCGTTTTACAACTCCTTACCTCTTCCATCTTTTCGTATATTTTTTGTTTTTCTTTTTCTTTACATAATATTTTATACTCTTCTTTTCCTGCTCTTTATACTTTTATATTCTTCGTATGTCATACTTGTTTTACTTTTTTGGTCTTCCCAAGACATGTTGTCAGTGCCTTTTTCGTTTCCCAGTATTCTGCATCCTACAACTTTAGTCCTCTTGTTCTTCCTCATTTTCGCTTGCGTTGCTTCAATTAATTCTATTATGCAATTCGATGACCGAGCGATGATAGCGGTGGAACATACGAATCACACATTCGTCTTTTTAATAATTCCCATAGATTTTCTGTGGGTCTGAGATCGAAGTTTTGTACAGAACAATCCAAAACTGGAAATGTTAGAGTTTTTAGCCAATTTTGTATGCTTTTGCGTACATGTTTTAGTTCCTGATCTGGTTAGTGTGAGGATATTTTTAATGAGTATTACTCAAAACGTTAGATATATACTGCAGGTTTCAAATTTGCTGCTTCAATTCAACTTGACATGGAGGGAAACCACAAGCATATATAAATTTATTAAATTATAATTTATTGTTTTCTCCACTTGTTCTGCATTAGCTTCATATTCATAGCATTTATTATAATTTATATAAATAATTTTATTTCTTATGTATAGTGCAGCATCATTACTTATCCAGCGTTCTATTAAAAATTCGATAAGAGCTCGTTGAAAGTCAAGTCAAAACTTCGCTCCGAGCAAATACATCAAGCTAAGATATCGTGGCAGACCTGAGCATTATAAATCGATTTCATTACCCTCTTCATTTATTTGAAATTTTATTTATACATTTATTTTGTAGTAACTGATACAAAACGAATGTCATGCAGCCATTATACAAATAAATAGTAATAAGAGTTAAATAGTTTTCACTACCTTCCGGTATCCACTATCCTATTATACTATAATAAGAGTAGCTAGTGGAGGTAGCGAGTGAACTTTTATTATCCAAATGATCTTGTTCCTCAGGTCATTTGGACAAACGTAGTCCTACTGTATTGCCAAAAAATTTCTTACATTTCCTCTAACCACGATAATTGTACATATTATGTTTATTTTTCATGTTTCTTATTGTTTATGACAGCGAATAATGATTTATGCAAAAGCTACGATTATTGACTCATCATTTTGTTCATATAAATACTAAAAACTTTTCTTTTAAATTTTCTTTGTACATACAACTGTATAATTTAGCTTGCTCACCGTGTGCATTATTATCATTATTAAAATATTTAGTAAATAAAATTGGTTTCGTGAGTTATAAAAAAAAATAAAAAAAACGATATGTGAAATTGTTGATTTATGATATTTTAATAAAGAAATAATAAATGCTTTTTAATTCAAGAAATGCCATTCCTATTAAGTAGTTATTTCTAGAGTTATCCCATTTATTTATAAGGCAAGTACTAAGGAATCGAAATAAAATTTCCCTACTGTGAGTCTTATTAAATGTTTCAATTGTTTATGAATGTTTAAGTCACAAAGAAATCAATACAATTGGAATTAACAGATTACCATGTGTCCCCTCTGTCATAGCAACATAACTTTCTTATTAAGCACCTATAGTCTATAATAATAGCCTGATACTTATGATTATCGTGATGGCTGCCCTATTCCAATCGATTGATTCCTTGACATAGCAACTACCCAATACACTACATATATAAAAACACCAAGAATATCAATAAAGAGTGGCCCTCTCATTCAGCATTCAATCAAGTGTATAATATACATAATTATAATTAAGTATAAGTATACTTGAACACCTCCTTACCACCCTGAAAATAAGTTTATTACAAAATTATGAATTTTAAAGTTTTCATTTGTTTTTTTAAAAAGAATAAAACTTTGTAACACATGTTATAATTTGTTAATACAGTAAGTTATTAATTTTTCATGCGGATATTCTTGTGTGATAATGATAATTTTTTAATCCAAATTGCAGTTCAGTTGGTGGTGCTATCTTAACAAAACACAACTCATTTTATAGCTTATTCAATCACCTACAACATTCATTCGTAATATTTTCCTCTATCTCCACTCAGTTCCCAGATAAATATAAGCAAATAAGTAAGAGAAGAGAGTGATTTTTACAATTATACCACTTCTGATTGTGTATTGTTGAAAATAATCTCTTAGCTCGAACAGATTCTCATTCTCAATTGTCAATAGGACCACATTAAGCGATAGAACAATAATTAGAATTTTTTTTAATGAAATGGATTTAATTTAATTCAATGTAACTCGACTGGATTAGTGAGATATATATATATATATATATATATATATATAAGGAATAACAGAATAAAAATGTAGTTACAATATATTCCAGTAACATCCTCCATCTCAAGTAGTATAAATGCCAATGAAGATGGTTCACAGATGCAAAAGCACAGAGACTGTTAAAAGCCACCCTGATATATCTGCAAACAACATATTATCAAATTGTTAAGCTTTAGTTATTTATTTACTCCAATTATTCTTTTTATTCTCTGTAGATCTTATATCGAAAAATCAAGTATATTTAAGCTCTTGGTTATTTAAAATAGTAGATTAAAAATATTATTTCATTATAAGTATAAATATAATATGGATTAGATTTTGAAATATGTAATATTATTTCTTTGATCAGAATTCCACAATTAGATTCCATTGAACAATAAAATCACAAACTTAACCGTTGGAGTCCCAAGCAGCGCGATCGCGTTGTTTAGATTTTGTGTCGAAAAGTCCCAGTACATTTGAACGCTACGGACGACTGACGGTATTCTGTATTTTATTGTTATCTTCTCAATAATTTTTATTGAACAAAACTTGAGATATTTATAAACTATATCATAAAAATAACAAATATGACGAGCGTTATTGCGCCGCTTGTTTTTCTTCGCAATCGATTAAGACAAGCGTTAGCGCGCTATTCGCGATTTTTCGACCCCTGAGACTCAAACGGCTAAGACATTTATTGTTGCATGTTGCACAAATCCAAGATAGTTAATCCGTCGGTCAGACGTCGAGCCATTTCACGGTCTGCGTGAGCGTTCAAAGTTGTGCAAATCGCACCGTTCTTCTGATCAGTACAACTGTAGAGGACAGGTATATATGGATGTTTGACCGTGAGATTTATTGGAGGTTATCGTTTGTTGTCGTAACCGTCGAATTTATTTAAAATAATAAATTAATGTACAGCCTATATTCGCTGAGTCGTTACAAAGTATAAATCGCAAAATAAAATCGCGGATAAATACTCGATAAATGCTCGTCGCGTAACTCGGTAGATATCTCGTGATAACACTTGGATCGCTCGTTACATACAGAAAGATGCTCGTAAATACTCGTAGATACTAAACTCTTTTTGGTTGCGTCGCTTTATTTATACTGGTCGACGGAGGGGGGGGAGAGTCGGAAGATTCAATCGTCTTCCCGGAGATTATTTGTTCTCACATTACTTGTGTCCTAACGATCTTGATACTCCGAAACAACAACATAATATGAATTGTCCTCTGACTCATGTACCGCTACATAACTAACATTATGTTGCAAGATGTTTGATAAATAGCTATTACCAATTGATCATTGAACAAGAAAGATTTATGGGACTTTCGGTTCGATTCGTGGCGAGGGTAACACGCGGACGGAAACCTCTGTGGAAAAAGTGAAGTGTGAAGGGAAAAAGGAAAAGGAAGCACAAACTGGCATGAAGAAGAGAAAATAAAGAGTGAGCATACGAGGAGAGAGCAAAAGAAAAGCAAAAGAAAAGGCTCCAGAGAAAGATACAAATAAAAAAAACTAGAAAAGAAGAGGTTAGGAGGTCAGAAGTGCGGCAAAACAAAGTAAGGTAGGGAAACGACAGGTGGCGACAAACAGGGGAAGACCAAGGAGCACTGGTAAAGCGGGAAATAAGGCGGTCTTCAAAAATACACTGGACAAATACAGCTCGACAGAAAAAGAGACACCAGCCAGGGAGAAAGGAATGGAAGTAATGATGGAAAAAGCAGAGAAAATGGAAAGAGGATTTGAGGCAATGATAAAGGAAATAAAAGGAGTATTCGAAAAACAAGTGGAGGAGATGAAAAGGGAAATGAAAGAGGAAAGGGAAAGAAGTGAGAGAGAAGAGTGGGAAAGGGAAAAGAAGGAACCATTGGGCAGAATTAGAAGAATCGAGGAGGAGAAGGACAGAGCAGAGAGAGAGAGAGAGAGAAAAGAAGAAGGAACATAGTAATTAAAGGAATGGACTGGAACGAAGGAAGCAACGAAGAGACAGTAAAGGAGTTCATAAACGAAAAAATGGAGATAGGGGCAGAAGTAGAAAGAGCACATATGATAAAGGTGGGGGGGGGGCAAGAACACAATAATAGTGGCGACGATGAAATCGATGGAGGAAAAGATACGGATAACGAAGGAGAAAAGCAAATTGGAAAATGGTGTATATATAGACAATGATCTGACAAGAAAAGAAAGGGAGGTACAGCAACACATAAGAAGGGTAGCCAGAGAAAGAAGGGAAAAGGGCGAATATGTAAAGATAGGATACAAGAAACTAAAAATAGAAAACAAATGGTACAGGTGGAACGAAAGTGAAAAGAGGCTGGAGGAAGAACGAAAGAGAGGGGGAGAAAAATGAAAAAAGAGGAAAAAGGGGAAGAAGGGAACGAAAATGTGCTTCTGGAATGTAGCAGGGCTAATAAGTAAAAACAGGGAGGTGTGGGAATATCTGAAGACATTCGACGTGATCGGACTCACGGAAACATGGATAGAGGAAGGCAAATGGGGAAAAATTAAAACATAGACTGCCCAAAGAATTCGACTGGAAATGCAGGGCAGCAATGAGAGTAAGGAAAAAAGGAAGTGCAAAGGGGGGAATAATAACGGATATAAATAAAGAACTAAGAGAAATAGAATATAAAGAAATAAGTGATAATATAGTTGAAAGAAAAATAATATACAATGACAAGACATATAGAATAATGGTGGTTTATAAGCAAGATACAAAAGGGACATGGAAAGAAATAGAGGAAAGAGTAGATGGAAGGGAAGAGGAAGTGACGATCATAGGAGGAGATTGGAATGCAAGAACGGGAGAAGATGGAGGACTGATAAACGAGGAACTAGGAAAAGAAAAAAGCAGGAGATCAAAAGACAAGACAATAAATACGGAAGGAAGAACACTGCTAAAGTATCTGGAAGAGAGAGGCTGGCAATCAATCAATGGCAGAGGTAAAGAAGGAGAGCAGTGGACCTATATTGGGGAGAGGAAACTCAGTAATAGGCTATGTGATTGGCAATCAGGAGGCGACAGAAGAAGTAATTGACATGAAGTAGAAAAAAGAACAGAGTCGGACCACATGCCGTTGGAAATAGAAATAGAGGGGCCAGAGATACAAAGAGATGAGGAAAGAAAAGAAGAAGAGAAGGAGAGAAGGGAATGGACAAACGAAAGTGTGGGAAGATATTTAGAGGAGTGTAAAGACTGGACAAGCAGGGGAAGAACAGTAGAGGAAATGTGAAGAGAAATTAAGAAGAAGATAAACGAGGGAATACCAAAGAAGAGAGTAAGGATAAGGAAATTGGGCATAGGAAAAAAGGGATACCTGGAGGTCAAGGGAAAAGGTACGATTGTCGTAAAAATGACTAAGGCCTGTGGCGGGTGGATCCTATCCTTGTCGAATGCCCTGTGGGTGCCTGAAATAGACGTAAATCTAATCTCGATCAGGCATTTGGCAGTGAAGGGTGTCACCACAGTGTGTACGAGGGATGAGGCGATCGGTACACATGATGATGGGAATGTAGTATTTAATTCGAAGGTAGGGGACAACGTGTACTACCTAGAGACGATACCAGCGGAAGGGCATGTAGCAAACGTTTCTATGGAGAACAATCAGGAAAGACCTGGGGAAGAGGACGAAGACATTGAGGTTATCGAAGCAAAGGCTTACAAAAGCATCGTACCATGGCATGAGAGGTTAGGTCACCTACATGAAAATGCGATGAGGAAGATTCCTATAAGCAGTGTGAAAGAGGACTCGAGGAAGCACGAGGAACCATGCGGAGTCTGCGTGAAGGGGAAGATGACCAAAATGCCATTTCCGAGGACAGCTCACCACATGTGCCGGCGCCCCTTAGAGATCGTTCACAGCGACATCAGTGGGAGAACTCAATGCAAGTCACTGTATGTGTTTATACTCGCTGGTGGTGCAATATCCTGGTTGTCTAAGAAACAACCAATCATAGCTCAATCGACGTGCGAAGCAGAGTTCGTGGCGATGCAGGAAGCAGCAAGGGAAACTGTATGGATTTCCTTATTGTTAAGGGAGTTGGGTCAATTGTAGTATTGCCCTCGCCCTTGCAAGATTTTCTGTGATAATATCGGGGCTATTCCACGGTCAAAGGATGAAGTAGTTGTCGAAAGCTCCAAACATGTTCAAGTGCGTTACTTTTATGTTAAGAACTGCGTGTCGAAGGGGATATTAGATTATACATATATACCTAGTCCTGAGAATGTCGCCGACATCCTCACCAAAGGTTTAAATAGGGTTAAGACTCAGTATTTCACCAAAGCTATGGAGCTTGTAGAAACTACGATCAAAGGGGAGTGTTGAGAAAATCTAGATTGGTATGATCGCTAGTTACTACAAGCTAAGTTGGTATGACTTCTAACGACGCTCTTTTGTCTTAGAAGTCGACCACGTGTTAATTGACCAAGTGTATTCTGTGTATTAAGACGTATTGTACGAGGTGGAGAAATATATTGAAGTAAATCGAATCTGTGTGAATCGATTAATTATCAACCACAAACCCATATCAAATAACAGAAGAAAGCAATGGGGGGAAGACGGGTTAGAAAATTAAGTATGGAAGTATGCACCGAAGGAAGTAGGGGAAGCGTTATGGGATTTTTTAAGGAAAATATGGAATGGGGAGGGGATGCCAGAAGATTGGAAAAAAGGAGTAATATGTCTGATATACAAGAAGGGGGACAAGAGAGTAGCGAAAAGTTACAGAGGAGTAACATTAATGGACACAGCATACAAGATCTACGCAGAGATACTGGACGAACGGCTGAAGGCAGAGATTGAAACCACACTGGAAGAGAGTCAATTCGGATTTAGAAAACAGTTGAGTAGAGAAAAAGGGAAACTATATGCCTGCTTTGCGGACTTAAAAGCGGCATTCGACTGGTTAAACAGAGAGAAATTGGAGGAGAAAATGAGAAAAATGGGGATTAACGAAAAACTAATTCGAAGGATAAAAGAGATGTACGCAGAAACAGAATGTGGTGAGAATCAAGGATAACAACGCAAAAGAATTTTGGACAGTGAGGAGAGTCAGACAAGGATGCCGGTTGAGCCCGACGTTATTCAACATCTACGTGGCGGGGCTGAAAGAAGAATAAAGGAAAGGACAAATCGGGGGCATCGTGGTAGGAGAAAGGAGAAGATATGGTCATTGACATATGCAAACGATATTGTGCTGATGGCGAACAGAGAAGAGGATCTAAAGGAAATACTAAAGAGATTCGAAAAATTTTTAAAGGAAACCGAATAGGAGCTGAGCACGGAAAAGACCAAGATAGTAGTTTTCGAGAAAAGAAAGAACAAGAGGAGACAAAGAAAATGAAAATGGGGAGAGCGAGAATTAGAAGAAGTGGATGAGATAAGATACCTAGGGTACATTACTACAGAAAAACGGCAGTGATGAGAAACACATACAAGACAGGAAAAAGAGAACAACAATAGCAATGAAGAAAACATGGAGCGTGGGAGAAAGAATTTTCAAACAGGACTACAAGAGGAAAATGAAGATGTTTGGAGCACTGGTAGAAAGCGTGGCGCTGATTGGAGCAGAGGTATGGGGCTGGAACATGGAAGAAAGGCTGGATAGAATACAAAGAAGATATGTGAAATGGATCTTAGGTTTAGATATGACAACACCGAACTATACATTGATAGAAGAATGCAAGCTAACAGGAATCAAAGAAAAAGCATTAAGAAAAGCAGCAAGATATTAAGGGAAAGACATAGAGTCAAAAAAGGAACTAGCAAGGAGTGCATAAAGGAAAGAGAGAGAAACTGGGAAAATGGCCAAGAAGGGAAAAGAGCAAGAAAGAGAAAGAAGGGACTAGAAGAGATGAGAAATGGAGGGACACAGATGGAAGCAAGAGAAGAGCAAGAAAGGATGACAGTAGACCAAATTATAGAAGAAAGGAGAAAGAGAGAAGTAGAAGAGTGGTGGAGGAAGGATAAAGGAATCAAAATACTTAAAAGGGAGGATGAAGTGGAAGGACAGAAAAATATTAGCAAAATTTAGATGTGGAAACGAGACCAAAGCAAGAGAATACTGGAAAGAGGGAGAAAAAAGATGCAGGCTATGTAGAAGGAAAGAAGAAGATCCTGAGATATGTAATAGAAGAATGCGAAATAACGGGAAGACCAAAGGACACAGAAAAAATATTAAACGGGACTGGAAAAGGACTAACAGAACTGAAAACAATAATGGAGAAGAGAAGGGCAATACAAAACGGGGAGGAACGACAATAAGGAAGCATAGCAAGGAGGCAAAAGCCCAAAAGTTGCCATAATTTTAGAGAGAGGGAATAATTAAGGGAGTACAATAGAGTGGATAAGAGGGAAGGTAGATATATAAGAAGCGTAATATGTAGACGAGATGTAAAACCGAAAGCTCGTCCAAAGCCGAAAGGCACAGACTAAGCAATAATAAATAAATAAATAAAAAGAAAGATTTATTATCTTGAAGTGAATAATAAATATTATTTCAATAAAATTTTTATTACAATTTCTAAATAAACACATATTTTAAGTAATTAATGTCTTGATAAAATTTACAAAAATTTAATAACCTTCAATCGTGTGATATATTTCGAAGCATATTGGTACATGTAGTGGAACTTTACATATTTTGCCCTCCCACGTTGTTTCGCTACGTTTTTTATGTTTTGTGTAAATTTTACAGACTCTTGCTGGCCTTGATTTCGATATTGTTGGGTCTATATGCTTTGAAAAATAACTCCAATATTTCGCGTACAGTCTCTTTGGTAAATCTCCCTTCGATAATCGTCCTCTTCGTTTATACTCTGGTAACGGTATATTTTTTAGTAATAATTCGGCTATTTCAATTCTATATTCAGCGTAAGTCCGTTTTTCCCTAGTATTTATTTTGTTGAATAAAATGTACGAGCTGAACAAAGCAATATCAAGGAGGTAAAAGAAAACTTTTCGGTGGTATCCTTTCATACATTTCATTACAGGGAAGCATGCTAACATTTGGTCCAATCATTCCTTTATTATACTCAGTGACACATTTTAGTTTCAAAGTACAATTGAATCGACTTTTGTCTGGTTCAATCATTTCTGCTGTTTTGTGTTTTGAAGAAAAAATATAAATGTCTCGTTTATCTTCCCATTTCAATGCCAGTATTCCATTGCGGTTCCTCATTCTATATTCACCCTTTTTTAATTTTACTTTAGAAAAATCCTTTGGCATTTTATGTCTGTTGGGGCACTATTCCAACAACATTAGTTTTACTGTTAATTAAGGATTTAAACAATCCTTTATGTAATATTGACTGTGATAGTTCTTTGACAACACTTTTGGATGTTACTAGAATTTATTTTATCACTATCAATGTATATTTTAAAATCATAGCAATAACCCGATTTTGACTCACATAATTTATAATATTTTATACCGAATCTTGTCCCTTCCAATGGATTAAATTGTTTGTAGGATAAGTGTCCCTTATAATACATCAATGATTCATCGGTTGCAATGTCCTCTTGCGTTGTATATACTTCTTTAAATCTTTGATTCAAAAAATTTATCTCAGGTTTTATTTTACATAATTTATCTGTATTGTTAGCTGAATTGTTATCTGCAAAGTGCAAACATCTAGTTATTTGCAGAAATCTTTTGAATGACATAATTTTTCTGAAAATTGGAGTTTCTATAACTGCTCTCTTAGATCAATTTATTTATATTGTTGGTTTCTTAACTTTACCCATTATTATACACAGTGAAAAATATATTTTGATTTCACCACAGTCTACAGGAAACCAAGTTTCATCTAGTTTTAATCTTTTATTTTCATTGTTCATTATTTGATTTGCATATCGATTCATTTCCAAAACAATATTTTCCCAAAATATATTATCAAATATTATATTAAAAACATCTACTTCTTTTTTGTTTCCACCTAACTGACTCAAAGTTCCTACTTTTATACCAGAAATCTCTGTATAGTTTCATAATTTTTGGTTCATTAGTTTCTTCTTTCCAAATCCATAGCTCTGGTTGTTGATGATTATTGTGGTCTTCGTCGTCGATATCATCTTCGATAACCAGTCGCTTACAACATTCTCGTACAGAAAGTGAAATATCACTACTGTCACTATCACTATTTAAAATATTTATCAAATCACTTTTTGCGATGTTAGCAGAACTTTCAATGAACTCAACAACGCTTAACATTCTTTTTGAACTTATTTTTAGGGGTACCTTTCTAATATTTTTCAAGAAAATATACTGCACCTCCGAATGCGGACAAGAAAAAAAAGTGTTTGTTGCATGTATCCCAACGAATGTACAAAGTTTCACGTACAAAGTGCACGTGTTGCTTATGTTTGGCTTGGACGTACCACGTCTCTAACACGACGTTGCAGGTTAAGGGCTTAATGATACAATAAGGTTAATTGAAAATACTTAAAAACTATAAACAACAATGTGATATTGTAAATAGTTATAATGTAAATATTTTTAAATGTCAGAAAATGTTAATAAATCATACCAAAATTTAAAAATTTTTATTTTTCCTATTAAATTGGAATTGCATCACTGATTATTAAGCTTTATAATATAACAATTAGAGTTTCAAAAATAAAATAGAATCATAAAATAATTACTTCTTTATTCATAATGCATTACTACAATAATCTCCTTTTATTAACTGAATGCTTAATAAATATTATTAAGAAAAATGAAATTTATGAGAGTACTGTGTATGTTTTATTAACTTTCCTTTGACATTGCACTTTTTAACAATCAACATATGTATTTATAAATTAATTAAAGGTTTAATTTCTGTTACTTTTGCTTCAAAGGTGGAATATACTTACGAAGACAAACTCAAGGAAAACAACTCAATAGCTTTCAATAAGCTATGCTTTGTTACAAGTTGAGGTAATTGTTTACATCTTTGTGGCAATAGCAGAGAATGACAGTATTCAATCGGACTAGCATTAATTGCAATTATATCATCTTTGTCTGTATTATTTAAATTCATTATTTGTTCTTCCGACACAAGTTTTGTAAAGTTAAAATCTTTCTCATTGAAAGGTTGGTTCATCGAAATAATATTTTCTGGAGATCTTCTTTTATAACCGCGATCAATATTTAGCTAAAATTAATAAAAATTGTCAGTATTAAATATTAAGCAAAATAAATATTTATTATAAGATTATAAATAATAAAGAAAATTTTTATATGATTAAAACAAGTTTGTATGATATGTTTTATCAGAGGACAATATATAATTGGATTGTTCATATAAAACCTTTATAAAAATTTGAATTATTAAATATTTTAGACATTTAATGCCTGTGTCTAATGAATAGAAAATATCAGTATATATAAGAATTAATCTAATATATATTACTATTTTATCTCCATCTTCTCCTTATAACGTATTTTTTCTTTTGTGAATCTGTTTTTTGATTTTTGGATTTAATGTCTAGATTTACATAGAATATTGTCCAGTTTTTTTAACACCTTGTATATAGCACCTTAAACAATTTATTGGCTTAGCAGTTTCTGGAAGTATGTATCTCTCTCTAAACAACAGATGAATTTCAATGCATTTATAATTCAAAGGGGTTTATTTACATGGTTAAGGAGATTCCCAAACCGCATTTCTCTAGTGATGAACTATTCAATAGGTTAACAAAGAGAAACATCATACAAAAAATTTCTGTAGAAAATTGTGGCATATTACAAACATTATGAACTTTTTGACAATTTTCTTTTCGTAAAAGATGACAAATTTATAGAATTACAGATTATATATATATATATATATATATGTAATAATGTAAATGCTTAGGGTAAATCAGACGATCGATTCTGGAAAATCGAGTTTATTTTGAGAATAATTAAATTCAATGCAAGAACAGTTAATAATAAATCCACTACAAATTTTACCTGGAAAATCGATTTTCTAAGTCCTAAATTACATTTCTTCTCTCGTGATCTATTCTATTCATACAGTTACATATATATACAGGGTGGTTGGTAACTGGTGGTACAAGCGGAAAGGGGGTGATTCTTCGCGAAAAAAGAAGTCGAAAAAACACAATAAAAATTTTTTTTTATTTTTTTTAATTTTTTTAAATATCTTCTATATATAATAAATATAGTATGAAATTTTAGAATCTGTGTTAATTTGGAGTATCGTTCAATAATGTGACTCACAAAGTAGTTGAGTGAATTCGAGCTCAGTATAAGATCAATTATTTTTTAGATGAGAAAAGGAGTTGAAATTTGATATAAGATGTTTTTTTCGGTAAACTATTATATGGCACATCATTACATAAATTTGGTTGAAGAACTCTTCCGACTCCGTTCACTGGCTATACCTTTTAGATAAAAGTAGCTTTAGATAAAAGCTGCCATTTTACTAATTTTCAATTCCTTATGATGTTTAGATATTTTGCAAATTTTTAACCACAATTTCTATGGATTAAATTACTGGAAGTCATATTCACAAGACACAAGTATTCCAAGATCTGGTTAATGACTAAATGTACAAATGAAGGTGCACCATCCCATTGGGAGATAAAGTACATTATTGGCAAACAGATACAGGTACAGGTACAAGCTTATGAGTACAGAAGTCTTCCAACAAAGTCTCAGCCACCATAAATGTCCAGTGCTGAGAAGATAGACAAAACTGTGTAGGTCCGGCATGCCATAGGTAACCACATTATTGTCCAAATCAATACCAACTCATTTTGCCAACTAACACTCTGGCAATGCATACATGTTAATCTTTTTTGCAAAAAGATGTTAACGAGATGCTAGTCACAACAATTTAGTAATAGGCAACATTTATAGCAGCGATGCATGTTTAACCAGTTAGCTGTTTTTGACAGGTATACTCATCATGTCAAAAAAAGGCAATATTTTGTGTTATAACAATTCATGTCAGTAATAAAATTAAAAAATAAAACAGTCATTTCATTATAACTTAATTCTATATTATAACAGCCACACATACTCTGTATTTGGCCATTATACTTCATCGCTTACTTTTTGTGACACATTTTAACTACACAATTTTCAAAGTTTTCAAAGAAGGCGCAACAGCTAACTGATTAATCAGCAATTGCATACTCCAATGAATGTACCATGGCACGCAATATGATTTTTTTCAAATATTAAATTTTCTAACAATGCACCCTATGGGCATTAAAGTACTGAATACTACAGTATTGCAAATTTATTTACTATGCAGAAAAAGACAATGTTATATTTATGATTGTATATATCTTTGATTATATATATTGTATATATCTTGTATATTTGATCTTTGCTCTTATAATGGAATATACTCTTTTGCAGAGTGAGGATCTTCCCATATGCAGAATTTTAACTAAATCAGTAATACAAATGTCTTGCACTTCCCATGTTATTTGTTAATGAATTTACATATATATGAATCAATAGAATTATTTTTTTCCTTTCATTGTGTTAAATAGAGTTATATTAATTAAGTCATACTAGAGTAACTTAACACATTAGCACCATGACTCACATATATGTCATTTGGATTCCTTTGCTAGAACCTGAATGATATATATATATATATATATATATATATATATATATATATATATCATGAGTTTCTAAATGCTCTGATGCCAATGTGTTAAAGGATTATAAGTTCTTTGAAATACAATCGGGAAGAGAGACATTATGATTCTCATAATTATAAATCATAAAACATTAAATAATTTTAGTTCATTAATAGATATATATTCCTAAAAGTATAATACATTGATTAATAAATAAACAATTCTGATATTGTATTGGCAATATAATAACAAATATGATATATTCATTACTACTTCTTTAACTGTTATTTTATATATGATTTTGCACTATAAAATTAATTTATATAATTTTACTCTTATAAATATTCCTAGAATAAACAATATTATCCATATTATATTATTAGATATAATTACAGTTACATAATATTTATTTCATTTTTATTTTTGTAAATTGTCACTGATTTTGTAAATATTTTTCTTTTATCTGTTTATTTTTATTTTATAAGTTATCAACAAACTGTACTTGTGAGTATTAAAACAAAGAGATAAGCATACGTAACAAGATTCACATGTACTTTTGTATTAATGACGTTAATACACAAAACATATTTGTAATTATTAAAATTTGAACTAGAAAATTATCTCACGAATATTTATGCAAGAGATGGTAAAATTAAAGCATAGATTTACACATATGACAAGTGAGCAATAAAAACATGTAAAATATTTTATCCTGTAAATTACTATATTACTTAAACAAAATTGTGACAATTGAAAAATATTTGAAAATAAATTAAACAAATATTTATTATAATTAATTATTTAATAACATTACCTGGACTAAAAAGTGATATTTGCCTTCCAATATTTTCGAATCTTGAATGTTTAATATATAACGAAACACTCCATTCTTCTGGGCTTCCATCCACTTTTCTTTTAAAACCAAATCAAAATTAGATTCCTCATCTTTTTTAATATCTTCACTACAAACACAATTCGTTTCAGTAGAAGAATTGTAGGACATGACTGTGTCGGATTTTGTTATGTAGATTTAAATAATATGAAATCATTTAGCACAACTAACCACAACCTATTTTAGGTATAAACCATGTGGTGATCTAAACATAACCTAGTTAATATTCTATGTAATATATATATATATATATATATATATATATATATATATATACATATGTATGTATGTACTTCACCATAGATTTCCTGCGAAATTAAAAGATACTGACACGATAAAAAAATTATAATGCAGTGAGTTAAAATATGCAATAGTGAATACAATACATGTAAAACGAATTTATACCGTATTTAGATTAACTAGTTATATTTATTGTCTTTTTGTGTACCATAATTACTTAGATGAAGTGAGAAGTGTTGTATAATATTAAATATTTATTTTGTATCTTTTATCTTAGGTATTTTACTCTACAATATGATAGTATTACATAATTTTCTTTACATTAAGATCTTATTAATAATATCATTGTATTGCTGTAACACTAGTTACAAGAAAGTTATGATATGACTCTTTTTAAGAATTAAGGCATGATATCTTTATTATATTAGAAAATATGTTTAACCCTTTGCACTCCAAATTTTATTTCAATTTTGTTACCAGCAGCTCCTAACACTTTTAAGTGTTTTATTTGAAATTTACTTTAACTAAAAAATAAGGCAATTTAAATAAATAAAGGAAGAAACAAATTCACTTAAATACCAATTTTATTCACACTATTGTTGTATTTTGTAATTTTTAAGTGTATGATGTGTCTTGAAACAATTTCCAGGATGCAATCCTTGTTTTCTTTTACACATTTCACAAAAAAAGGTGGAACTGAAAGAATGTCGAATGGGACTCGACAAAGTAGCTTCTGAAATAAAAACTGATGTTGAGTCACACTCGATATAGGAGTGCAAAGAGTTAATACATTAATAAAAAATTAATAATACAAAATTTAACAAAGAAGAAATTAAAAGAAGACATTAAATTATATTTAAAATTTGTATTTCATATTGAGATTTTTGATCTCTGTTAAAAGTTACTCATGGTGGTATTAAAGCTAGTAAGTATAAGTAAATAAAGATAATTAGTTTAAAAAATTGTTATTTTAATGTTTGATCTCTGAATTAATTTTTTCATTTTGATCCTAATTTGAAATTTTATTAATTTTTAATGAAATCTTGTATTAGATTTAACTTTTTGTTGAAAAATATAAAAGAACATTTTCTTTATTTAACTGGGAATATTTTGATTCAAATTTTCTTCTACTTCCTTTTCATTGTTATTTTTACTATCTGATATTAGTTATGAAAATCATTGTTAAAGCTTGGAAACGCGCACGTCGATTACATTATCTATTCGTTACAACACACGCACAAGGGCCGACTTCCGAGAATATGCATGCCGAACCGAATAGAGCAATGGAAAACCATAAATAAGGAAAGAGAACAAGAAGCGTATCAACGCTATGTTACAAACAGCACGCCAGCGACATCCATATACCCATTCATCAAACACGCATAAATGTCGCAGGACACTTGAATTCCTAACAATTATTTTATATTTACATATAATAATCACGATGGTAAATATATTTTTTATATTTCACTGTGCCTCTAGATGTTTCTTTTGTTTTCTTTTATTTCTTTCATTTCTGAATCTTATTTGCTTTCTTTATGCTCTTCTATTTTCTAATGTAGTATAACAAAGTCTGGATATTGTCTGGTCTATGTTTGTGAGTTCAAAATTAACAATTTTTTGTTATAATTCTTTTGTATCGCCAACCATGATTTACTTGCATTACTTGGTTATTTACCACATAAATTTGGGACCTACATAAAGAATAATATAAAATTTGTAGATACGTGCAAAGTAGTTATAGTCTATATATATCTATATAATATCACAGAGGAAATTTTCTCTCTCATACATATGTATATATGTGATACATATATGATATATATGTATAAAGCAAATCAGTTATACATATATGTATATTATTTTACTATTTCATTAATAGTATTAGTAAATTATTAATAATAAATAATAAATTAAATATGAATTATATAAATTGTACACAAAATAGTAAATTATTATTGTATAATAATAATATTGTTGAATTTATTTATTTATTGAAATTACTTTTGAATTTACCAGAAACAATGATAGAAAGAACGAATTATTAATTAGATAAATAAATATGAGTCAAATTGTATCATGTTCGATCTCGCTTTCGTCAGAAAAGGTTCGTCAGTAGCAAAATCTTTTTTCACAGGGAACCGAAAAGAAAGAAGGTTTGTCGTTGCAAGGGTGATATTCCCTGATACGTAAACTTTTAATCTTTTTCTATTATTCCCGCCCTATACTGTATTGTACTCCTACTGTATCCCTCTCTGTTGTACATTCGGTATTTTTTCAGTATTTCTCACTACCAGCAAAATACAAAGCGTCTGGAGAATTTATTCTATCGCCGTATCCCTTCCAGAAGAACTAAAATTGTTGATTCGTTAGAAGTTTCTAAAATTACCTACCAAATTAAGAGAACGTTAATATAAATTATATCATTGATTCCATGTGTTAATTTTTCTAACATGCGCTTAAAATGATCCTCTCAATCAAAGAATGCTAATACATGATAACTACCGCTTGTAATTATACTTATTAAAAATTTTTTAACAAATTTATTTCAATATGTTTGTTTGCTTACGAAGGCTATGTATATATACAGTTTTGTTTTTCATTTAATATTTACTCCCAAACGTAGAACTTACTGAGCAAACTACGTACTGATAAAGTTTATATTACATTGAATCGTTTTAAGAGCTTATTTATTTCGTGTAAATTTTGTTCTGCATGTTGAGCTATTTTTCCTTCCGGTAGAATTTTTGGTTCATACTTCAGTAATTGATAGCCATCAACTAAATACTTCTTTGACTCCTGCTGCAAAAAAAAAAAACAAACCTTCAAATATTTGTTAATGTAAAGTGCAAATAAATGATGACAGAAATTTTTGTTCACAGTTTATATAATTGTCTGTTAATATTGTATAATTATCGTATTATGTAAAAAATGCTTCAGCTCCTTACCGCTCGCGTTAGAACTATAGAACTATAACGCATTAGAACACGCGTATATTACCGAAAGGAATAGAAACAAGGGCGACCAAAGATAATACAAAAAATGTATTTTGTAGATTAAATATGTTGTATATATGGTACATTTGTATTGTGCGTGTAGAGTAGAGAGAAACGATACACAAGTATGTATCCCATCCATAGTATGTATGATAGCGTTGCATGATGGCCTAGGACTCCGTTGAGAAAAAAGAGAGAAGTGCAGTGTGAAATCTCGTGCCCTAGGCCTCTGGCGAGGGGATACATACTTGTTTGTATTTTCGCTCTACGTTCTCTCTCTCTCTCTCTCTCTCTCTCACACGTACAATACAAATATACTATATATTCAACAAAAACTAATAGTGTTGAATCTACTGATTAGTAATATTATAAAAAATTCCTTATTGATTATTTTTGACTAGTAGTTCTCAGAGTCCACGAGTCAACAACTTATCGCAGATAACGTAATTTTTCACGTGCGAATCCATGATCTTAAAAATGATCAATTATTTATCAATTATTTTGCTTATAAAAATAGTACTTACAAGTTGTTGTACTCCAAATTTTTTATAGAAAGTTGCTGTGCGACGGCAGTATCTTCAAAATGATTAATAAGTACAATATTCTACACCTATTACATTCGTTACGAAATAGTCGAATAAGTAGACAAATATCCTCGAACAATTGAATACTATACAACTTTTTGTAACGAACTTTGCAACGAACGGCAGTCAACTTGGATAAAATTTTAAGTATTTGAGGTCGTATTAACGAGTTAGTTTATTAAAGAGATGAGTGGTAAAAATGTAATAGTTAATTATATTAAAATCATTTTAAGTACAAGTACAGAGATAGTGTATGTCGGTTGTAACCGTCGCTCACTTGATTCTATCGTATGACTCGCTATGCTGCACGCTATATTCTTCGATATACTGATTCGCTCTAAAGACTCCTTTCCCTAGAGAGGATGTCCGTCTATTTATATTGTCCGGTGGATTTACAGAAGATCATATGTGGTTCCGATTGACAATTATTCATAACGGCAATAATGTTTTTGTCCGGAGTTTGTTTATTCTTAAACCTCGCAAATCAAAACAGCGTTGATACTCTAAGGCACAACAATATGAGTTACTCCCGATTCGAATCGTCCTATGACTCATGTGCCGCTACATATCCATGTTTATAAGAGCAGTAATAGGCCACATACTTAGCCTTATCAGAAATTATTTTAGCTTCTTTTCAAATCACAGACGATGAGATCAAGGTTTTAGAAAACTTTATATGATCTTTGAAACGGTGTTCGAGATTTTGAGTGGCCGCCCGTTTATGGCTCGGATAGCACCTATCCCTTCTTTGGGAAATTTCGAATTACCTGTCCTCCCCGAGCTGTAAATCTGATGATTCAGAGGTCAAGAAAACCCCAGGGAAAACCCCCGGTCGGGAAGGCACGATGGATGGACGAGATCCAACGGCTGATGGGGGGAATCAGCGACATACTAGAACAGTCAACAGAGCGTCGTACCGTATGGGTGAAATACTTCACTCTCAACAAGACTTTACAACCGTCGTGTTCAGAACATCAAACTTTACTTTTATACAACAAGTGCAAATAAAGTGCCAAATTACACTAACACTCGGTTTATTAAGCTTCCTCCACCTTGAGCGTTAGTCGCTCTTTAGTTGATAACTCGCAACAGACGGTACACAAGATAACATCACAGATACAGATTTTCAGAATGTTGTCTCAAAATTTTCATGTTATCTTAAAACTTGAAAATGAAATGACAACTAAATTATGGATACAATATTTCGATATGATTACAATAATAAAGCACTTCAATGAGGCTGAATGAAACGGTAACTGGAAATTACATTTTGGCGCTTTAAGAAAAATGAACCCATATTTTCATGTCAGTGGTTACTACCTTTATATAAAGCCTTGCCAATTATATTTGCAAGACATGTATGCAGTAGCAAGAAACACGGACATACTCCATGTTGAAAAGTTTTTAAGCGAAAGATTTTTCACGGCTCGGCGGTTAAATAAATTTTGGTCGGGGATTACGTCTGATGTAACTATAGAATAAACTTTAATACGATCTGGAATGAAATGTGACATTCAGAAACGAGAGAAATGAAAAGTATGCCGAAAAAGAGGAATAAGAATGAAGCGACATAGACGATGAAGAACTTTAAGAAAAACCGAGATTATTGTAATCAAAATTAAATTTTAATTGATTTTTTTTGTGAATGTCTCTAAACTTAAGACCGAGCGACGGTAATATACAGGGTGGTTGGTAACTGATAGTATAAGCGGAAAGAGAGTGATTCTACGCGAAAAAAGAAGTCGAAAATATAGAATAAAAATTTTTTTTAAATTTTTTTTATGGTAAATAATTACTATAGTTTTTTTCTGTACTTTTCTGCGACCATACTCCTCTTTTCTTAATATCCTTTCTTTTCTTAGACATTGATTTGTCGTCGATGATGACATCATGGATAGTTATAAATGTTCCAGTCCCTTACCGCTCGCCTTAAAACTATAATTACTTAATTATAGAATATTACCGAAAAGAATAGAAACAAGAACGACCGAAGTTAAGACAAGAAAAGTATTACGATTACCGAAGTCCCTTTCTACCATTTGTATCTTCCCGTGATCGGTAATTGCGTTCTTTATGCGCATTGCCTTACATTATACATACATTATAAGTTATGCGAACAATATCATTATATCATATGTAAATAGTCACACTCATCACAGCGTGTTACCAATGGCGTTGTGTTCCGAATAAAATTCATTCGATTCGACCAAGATCGTGAATGATTTTGCTCTTCTCGCACAGACCTACGTGTCCTTCTCAGCATAGACTCCAACCTTCATACAGTCCGCTACAAAACTAAACATGTTTCAATGGAGATTTGTTTCCATACATTTCGCACATTTGTTCTCGGACTTATTTTTATTTATCTATGAATGAAACGTTCATCCGCGTCTAATAATATTTTTTTCTTCGCTTTGTTGTATTGCGTATTGTTACATCGTACCAAAATTTCTTTATGAATTTTTGTATATTTAGAGTGAGTTCTACCAACCACTCTCCACACTTTAAGAAGGATTTACCTTCTGAATATAATTTTGTAACAAGATTTCGTACTGGAATGTCAGTTTGCTTTCTCTCATTAGCCATGTTGGTGGTATGATCGCCAGTTTACGGACAAGAGTTAGTGTTTTATTTTTCGTTGCTTAACAATTGTTTTACGAATTATTTGAACACAATTTCGTCGGACTTCCTCCTCAATAACATCAATATTCAACAAATACACACTTGTATTATTTAAGTAAGTGTACTTTTACGTTTCTGTCAAAATACCCGTAAATATTTATTTTATTAAAAAAAATGTTTACAAATTACTTATTGAAATATATATGAAATATATATAGAATGAGGGGACACGAATATGCCGAAAATTAACGTGAAGTAAAGAATATCAAAACATTAACTTAAATTTTATAGATGTTATTTTCTCAAATGTAGTAATTTTAGATGGTGCGACAACAAAATTTGGAAGTAAAAATATAAAGATTATCCTACTGTACTTTCTTTGTTTTTTAGTTATTGTCAGTTAGAAACTAGCTGAAACGTCCCTGTGCGCGAACAAACTTCTTTACATGAACGAAAGTAGTGTTATTAAATATAGTTTTGAGGTTGATATATAATAGATTCACACAGATTGAATTTTACTTTCAATATTTCACCACCTCGTACAAAACGTCTGAACACACCGGATACTCTCAGATAATTAACACGTGGTCGACTCCTAAGACAAAAGATCGTCGTTACGAGTCGTACCAACTTAGCTTGTAGGAACTAGCGATCATACCAACTTAACGTTTCTCAACAAGTAGGTCAACCTAAGTAGCGGACTGTACAGGAATTCTCGAATCGAACGATACATGGGCATCAGCTTATCCTGTACAAGATGTAGGGAAGAAAATTGTGTATACGTATACAGAATGTTTCGTTTAACTGAAATTATTGTTTCGCAGATCCAGTAGCGGGACAGGTTTTAAGGTCAACCATATATCTTTTAATACATTAATCGATCTATCTTATTATTCCCCATAAAAAGATATTAACCTATTTATGTCGAATAACTGTTACATAATTTAATAGGTACTTTTGCTTTAATTTGTAAAATTTAACGTATGAAAGACAAGGAAGGATGTATAGCGGTATTTTTGTGTTTACAAAGTCATACCTTGTGTGAGTCATTTCTACAAAGAATTTTTAAAATTAGAGGAATTTATTTTACCAAGAACATAGTTCCATAACATTTCTAATCTTGAGAGTTTATTAAGACTATTTAAACATAAATAAGGACATAGAAAATTTTTGAAAGCACAGGAGGGCTTTAAGTGTTGTTTACGTCAGTAATGTACAACGGATGTTTTCCACCCCTAAATATCAATTCCTGCCGAAAATTTGAACTGCACATTTAGTAATTAGAGGTGCCCTACCCGTCTGAAAAGTTACAATAAAATCGGTTACTGACACAAGTCATGTAACTATTGTAACAAGTCATGTAACTGTAAATATTAAATAAGTAATACACTACTGTTATATAATACTGAACAAGTAATACACTAGTACAACATTCGATTGCTTATGGCTTGAAACATAAGCCTCAAGCCAACATTTCAGTATATCACCCTTCGTATTTGTTTCAATGTCTCGAATCGATCCTTCAAAAGTGTCTCGTGAATTCATTAACACCATTTATGTATATTAAAATTATATACAGAAATGTTATACAATCAACTATTCTCCTGTAAAATCCTACTAAATGTTTTGTAACTATTATTTCTTCCTAGAATATTTAAATTAAATTCATAAACTGTCGGAATCATGGGTCTTTATTTAAGTGTTTCTCTACCCACACAGTTAAAGACGCAGCGAAGATCCTAACCATGAAAGTAACGAATACAAGTTCTTCCTAAGTAGCACATGTCCTAGGTCCGGAAACATAGTGTTAAGTCTTTAAATTTTGTCGATAAAATCCGATTTTGCAGAAGCTAATCGTAATCGCGACTACATTTCCATCGAAATTGATTAATGTTGCTACGAGTTAGAAACAATGAAAAAAATTGTGAAAAATGTTCACAATTTTTGACCTGTAATTGTAACAAATCTAATGATTCTTACATTTTTCTATGCCTATCACTTTTTTCTGTATCAATCGATTTTGGTGAAATATTCAGCATGTACGTGACAGTAAACGTATTATTTAAATTTTCACTACAGGCCCAGATAAAACTGTTGGAAAAAGGGAGTTTTACGACTTTTTTGGCAATTACACCTCATCGGCATAAGAGTACAATTTGCATGCTTTTCATCGAAATCAACATTTCGATGATAAACCACACATACCATATCATAATGCACACATCATAATAAAGAGGTTACATTTAAATTACAATACGTCCTCATAAATTATTAATTTTTTAAAGCTCTTGACTTTTGTCTTCCCTTTTTCAAGATGGTCTTTATCTCTTTCAAGCTCATTGCGTTTTTCCATTGTTCATATCAATGAATAAATTAAAAATACCCAATTGAAATTTCTAACCAGGCATCTGTATTGTAATTTTATCAAAGATGGTAATTTCTTGTGTTTGTGTTATATATATTATTATTTAAGTATGTGTTAAATTTGATATTTCATCTTACCAATAATGGCACTAAAATCTCCATTTCTGTATGTCTCCTACTAAGGTCTGCGTGGGCTGCATGTAATTCGAAAAGAATCAGACCTCGAATTCGATTTTCAGCTGAAACAAAGAACTCAAATTATGCGTACTATTATTATCCGTACCAAGTGGATGGGATACAGTGAAATCGTAAAGTAGAGTATGACGTAAGTAAGCGTACTAATTGATCTGATTGCAGGTAGGATCGTGCTCATTTCGCACATACATACCTAGGTAACTGTATCAATTTTTGAAATTGCCGATTTTTATTGTTTTATGCAATTGACAATTTTTAAGAAAGCATACTACAATTATATTTGAAATAAAAATAGAATTAAAATCAAAGATAATGTTTTTTCGTTGCAGCTTTGCTTTCTGATAAATTTGTAAAAGTTTATTAATTGCATGTTTATTGTTTTCGCTTATATATACCTATCATGTATCCCTATAAGTGATATGCAGTGATATTTGTACCTATCATATCAAATTGCAAAGGAAGAAATATTAGTAGTAATATTATAATATTAACATATCTTCTATATAAGGATTATTGGTAATTATTTACAATGCGGACGAACTTGTCGATTTCACTGACCTTGAAATATGTCATCAAGGTCAATGTTCTGAGCAATTTTTCCCTATATACATGTCGAGTTTTCATTAGGGTTAGGGATGTGTAACGAATCTTCATTTGGATTAGACATGGTTGTTATGCAATAGAAAAGATATTTACTAGTACAAATATGATTATTACAGAATTTGACAAGTAACCGTGGTAATTATATACTCGAGATGCCAATGGTAATGATCTTAGGCTCAATAACGAATCCACGGTCAACGAGTTAGCCAATGTGCTTTCTTCCAAAGTCCAAGTCGAACTGCATCTATATACTCCTCTCCGTACCTCTCTGTACCCCTCGGGTCAATTATATTTTTAAGGAGAGATATACAATTACTCCATACCTCTGTTAGATAAAAACGTTCATCCCGTGACCGTGGTTACGTTCAGCGACCCGTTGTGTCACTTCGAGCCCAAGCCTATTGTCATAATTCTCGGGCACACAAATCGGATTAAATCATAAACAACTACTTCTAAGTTTTATTATTCAAGTACCGCTATAATGAAAGGTCTAGATTGAAGTATTGGCAGTCTTCCCAAAAATTCCAAAAGAAAGGCCCCGATGTCCTTTCATCTCCGACATACATATATATTTTCAGTACGGCTTTAGTTTTCAAGTTACTCGCAAAAACGTATTCGATACTATATGTGATATTTTGCTGTTTACACATGTATGTTATTGATCTGTGACACTCTACATTCCAGATAGTAATCAAAACAGTAATGCATATACAGAAAATATACAACGTATGTGGCAGGAAATCATAGCGATCATTCCACGGTATGGAACTTGCAAATGACATTATATTGGCTACTTAGTTGAGTTTCCGTTTAGACGGCAGTATAATTTTGATAATCGAATATTCACTTATTGTCAATATTGTGACTGAAATATCCCCAATATTAACAGTAGCACATAAAGCTTAATACGAATCTAAACATATTTTACTCTTGCGTTACCGGCATATCCAATAGTTGTAGCTGTTAAAATAATAATTTGTAACGTTTTATTAAATATAAAAATTATATGTAACATAATAACAATTTTGTATGTAACAAAATAGCTTGAAGTATTAATATACACCGCTCTTTTCTCTTATACATCTGAAACAGGAATGAATTTGTTTTATTGCACATTCATTCATTTAACACACACGCAATGCGCTCGTTTCATGGCGTTTTCCTTTTGTCTTCCTTTCTTTCATTCTTCGCAAAGTAACAAGCTATTAGATTTCTTTATTTGATTCTGTCATAGACGGCCTAGAATAGATCTTCCTGTTTCAACTCCCCATGAAATAGTTTGATAAGGTTACATAAAATGCGACGAATTAAACCACAAGCAAACAACGAATTTAATAACTTGTTATAATATAGATACGAAAACATGCAAGTAAACTATACTAGAACTGTGTGTGTGTACTGCGAAACACATCCTGTCGGAAGTAGTATATGACATAATATCTTGGAAGCTAAAGCTGAGCGACGGTTGTACATATGTATAATGAAGTAGTCTAAAATGTCGACCTTGAAAAACATTTCATGGTCATGGAAATCGGTTATTAGCGGTTCGAAATTGGTGATGATCGAAAATTTCCAAATTTTGCTGTTAATGCAAACTTTTGCAAGTGATCGCCATTTTTAAATATAATTGTATTCTGTACAAGATACGGCATTTAAATAAGAGCACTTGGATATCTCCGCTATTAATGATCCTATGAAAAAGATTCTTAAGACAATGTTATTCTAGCTAAATGAGCATTTTTATGAGATTTCGAAGTCACCGCTATTTTTTAATGATGGAACTATATATATGTCGGAGATGAAAGGAAAGTCGAAGCCGTTCCTTGGAAATTTTGGGAACATCCTCTAGTACTCTAGCCTGGATTCTATCATAGCTGTAATTGTTCGAGATTTGTGATAGCGAGATTGGGTTCGAGGTGACATTTGGTCGCCGAACGTAGCCACGGTCACGGGATGTACGTTTTGCCTAACGGAGGTCTGGAGTGGTTGTATGGGTTTTCCGAGAAATGTGGTTGCGGCCTCGGGAGCGGGCCTAGCCACGTGTGATACAGTGGGTCATACATTGTATTACTAATCAAACTCCAGGCAGAAACCGCCTAACAACGGCGTTTGGAACTTTCTCGATGCTTTTGTCACGACCGGCTCACTTTAAAATCGGAGATAAAGATGTGGCGGCACTCGGCGACAATGTATATCGCTGAAGTGCCTAATGAACCATCAACATCCCAACGGTCCTTCCACCGAAGGTTCTAGAAGAAAGAGCACGTGGCAACGGCCGCGGACGCCTAGCAAATGCATGGATGGTGGGGGTGTTGAGGGATGACAGAGGAAAGTGGTCGGATCCGATCGAGGGTCAAAGAATCATAAGAGCTTCAGTCTAAAAAGGTCACGCTTAGAGCTCGGAGGTAGATTGTAAAACCAAGTGCTACAAGAAAAATAAAGTTTCTTTTTTTTATTCTTTTTGTTGTTCTTTTGTGTAATTTTACGTGACATTTTGGCGATCCTGCCAGGATAGTGAAAAGTGTTTGTTCGGAAACCAAAAGACATTCATCATCTACGGAAGATAGAATTATTTGGGACTACGGTCATCCGCAACAACAAAGTAACTATCACGAACCAAGCGAAGTGACAATAAAAGTGAAATCAGCGCAATAATGTCTAAGGCAAACGAATCTCAAACTTCAACCTCAACTGACCCAATGTTGCGAGCAATATGGGACAGTATTCAAAAACAGAACGAGAAATCTAAAAAATACACCGCTTTTTCGACACCGCAAGGGCATTTTCAGTTCAATCGAATGCCATTCGGACTTAAAAACGCACCCGCTACCTTTCAAAGATTAATGGACAGAGCCTTGACTGGACTTGTAGGAAAATACTGCTTTGTTTATTTGGACGACATAGTGATATTCGGAAAAACGATTCAAGAACATAACGAAAACCTCGCGATAGTATTTCAGAGACTCAGAGAATTAGGACTTAAATTGCAACCGGACAAATGTGAATTCGTAAAACCGGAACTAGAATACTTAGGCCATGTAGTTTCATCCGAAGGAGTTAAACCAAACCCCAAGAAATTAGACGCTGTAAAAAACTTTCGATTACCCCGCAATGCCACGGACGTGAAATCATTCTTAGGTTTAGCAGGTTATTACCGCAAATTCATTCGAAACTTTTCCAAAATCGCGAAAAGCCTTACAGACTTAACAAAAAAGGACACACCATTTCATTGGACTGACAAACACCAGACTAGCTTTGATACTTTAAAAGACAAACTCTGTAATTTCCCAATATTAGCTTATCCAGACTTTAACAAAATCTTTACCCTAACTACCGACGCAAGTAACGAAGGACTAGGAGCAATACTGTCACAGGACGGTCATCCTTGTTGTTACATTTCAAGAACACTGAATCCACCCGAACGAAACTATACCACGACAGAAAAAGAGCTTTTAGCCATCGTATGGGCCGTGAAAAGATTAAGACAATACTTGTTAGGACGACGCTTCATTATTCGAACCGACCACCAAGCTCTTAAGTGGTTACACAATTGCAAAGACCCTTCTAGCAGACTGATTCGTTGGAGACTTAAACTCGAAGAATATGACTATGAAATCGAATATACAAAAGGTAAAGATAACACAGCTGCAGATGCTTTATCCAGAGTTCACGCGGTAACTCGCGACGAAGTAGTTAACCTCGACCTAGTAATTGATCACACTAATTCATTCAACGCATGGAAAGACAACAACGAAAATCCGAAACTCTTAGAAATTAAACCGAATGACCAAACATTTTACCAGTTAACTCGAAACGACTTAGGAGAATACGACGAGACACTTTGGATCAGAAGACTTTACAAAATTCTTAAAGATACAACAAAAATCGGCATAGGAAATAACGATTTCACTGAATTAGAGAAAACGCAGATTAAACTCATGCTAATATATTTTAACGACACGTACAAGAAAATTACTTATGCACCTAATCCCATCTTAAAACTAGATGAAAACGAAATACTACAAGCAATAAAGGAAAACCATAACGACACCGTAGGACATTTAGGGATACAAAAAACGTATCAACGGATCAAGGATAAATTCAAAATTTCCGGACTTTTAGAAAGAGTAGAAAACTTTGTGAAAACATGCGACACATGTCAAAAAGAGAAACTAACACGTATCAGGCCCAAAGAATCCCCACAAATCTCAGACACGCCACTTAACCCTAACGACAAAATCGCTATGGACATCATAGGACCGATGACGAAAACCAAACGCGGAAACCAATACATACTTTCAATTCACGATGAACTTACGAAATATCTGATACTAGTTCCCCTTAAAACGCAACGAACTGAATCCATAATTAATGCGCTCATTGAACACTATATTTACATATTTTCGGCACCAAAAACGATCCTAACAGACCAGGGACAAAATTTTGTTAGCGATTTAATGACGAAATTTGAAGAAGCTTTTAAAATCAAACACATCAAAACAACTTCATTTCACCCACAGAGTAACGGATCTCTCGAAAGAACGCATGCCTCAGTTAAAGATTTAATTCGTACTGCATTACACGACAATGACAAAGAATGGGACGAAGTACTTAATTTCATTTGTTTAGGGTACAACACCGCGAAACATGAAGGAACAGGATTCTCTCCCTTTGAATTGACCTTTGGGCGAAAAGCTAACTTACCTTCCGCAATATCCAAATTCCCCACACTTACCTATGATGATATGTACTCACTTTGGCAAAAACAGTTGAATAAATATTGGGAAACAGCTCACAAAACGCTTATTCAGAATAAGCAACGATACAAGCGAGACCAAGAAAGAAAGATTGTTAAAACTCAGACCGTGTTTAGAAAAGGAGACTTTGTTTTAATTCACAACGACCATAAAAGAGATAAGTTGGACATTGAATGGTTAGGACCTTACAGGATTAACGATGTGAAAACTCCTTATTACATTATTTCTATCGACAATGCTAAGAAAAAGATACATGGTAACCGACTGAAAGCGTACTTTTTTCAGGATAATGCTGACCCTAGCACTAGTAATAATACCCTTAATTAGATGCCTTAAATTCACGGGATAGGAATTACGCTTTGTAAACAAACCCAACCAATTCACGATCGAAAACTACAACATGATTACGCTTCTGAAATTATTAGCTTCCCGAACACTAACAAATATTGTAAAATTGCTATATTTAAGATTAACGAAATAACTTTTGTACCATTACATGAAGAAAACCAATTCATAGTGATCCCTGAAAAAAAAGGGCGTAAACATATCCTTCGATCTACATTTAAATAATTCCATTCTACTAAGATCTTAGAGGACCAAGATCAATCTAACCAGGGGGGTATGTCACGACCGGCTCACTTTAAAATCGGAGATAAAGATGTGGCGGCACTCGGCGACAATGTATATCGCTGAAGTGCCTAATGAACCATCAACATCCCAACGGTCCTTCCACCGAAGGTTCTAGAAGAAAGAGCACGTGGCAACGGCCGCGGACGCCTAGCAAATGCATGGATGGTGGGGGTGTTGAGGGATGACAGAGGAAAGTGGTCGGATCCGATCGAGGGTCAAAGAATCATAAGAGCTTCAGTCTAAAAAGGTCACGCTTAGAGCTCGGAGGTAGATTGTAAAACCAAGTGCTACAAGAAAAATAAAGTTTCTTTTTTTTATTCTTTTTGTTGTTCTTTTGTGTAATTTTACGTGACACTTTCAACGAGTCTGCCGAGCAACGGCGTTTGAAACCTTTTCGATGCTTCCAAACGGGCATAGAAAAACAAATGCAATCGTACAGCGAGAAAAATCTCGACGAGGCTGGCATTCTTGCGACTGCTTTGGAGAGTAACACGTCGTGTTTCTGTGCTTAAGATCAGTCTACGCTTAGTAAAGAGTCATCCCGTTGGCCGTGGACTCGTTTGAACTCAAAAATATTGTTAATAGCGTTCATTAAACTTATTGTTCATAAATCATACTATTCATTGAACTTACTATTCGTTAAACTTATTATTCATTAGACTTATTATTTGTTAGACTTATTATTCGTTCAACTTATTATCCACTAACTTTATTATTTGTTAAGCTTATTATTCACTAGACTTATTAGTTGTTAATCTTTGTAGTAGACTTGTGTATACGTGTAAATATAATCTCGGTTGTATAAAACAATGGTTAATTCACGCGAAGAGTTGTTACGCGCCCAAAATTCCAACCATAACCCGACATATATGTCGGAGATGAAAGGATACCGGATCTTTCCCTTTGGAATTTTGGAAAGTCCCTCAACACTTTAATCTAGATTCTACTATAGCCGTAATTAAGCAATTGTCGTCATTCGATCCGATTGTATTTGTTCGAGATTTATGATAGTGAGCTTGAGCTCTAGGCGACAACCAGTCACCGAACGTAGCGGCGGTCAAAGGATGAACGTTTTTCCTTACAAAGGTATGGAGTAATTCTATAGCTCTCCTTAAAAGAAGTAGTTGTAGCGGCACGCGACAGTAAACATTCCAACGGTTTCTGTCCCGTGGCTTGCCACACGCAGACCATATTCTTCGGGCAAGATGATTACCAGATGTCGATGCATCTCCACAGTACATGTTCAGCTAGCCTGAGGACCCGTTATAAATCTTAAGATTTAGTTAACTAACGTCCTACAAACAGACAAACAGTCTTTGTTCCAACTATGGGAAGATGGGGGAAATCTATTTTGCTCACGAACGACGCTTTCTGACGCTTTTCCCCCAAGGGCGACTAGCATCCTTCTCTAACCACCAACATGGAAATTGACCAATTAACAACAACGTCACTTTCCCTCACTTTCCGAACGAAGGCTTTCCTCGACGGATCCGATGATCTCGTGTCCTTGGACACACCCCATCATAGTTTACCTCTGCAGCATCATCGTGACGGAAAGTCATTCTCTCGTGAGATCGTATTAGCGAGTTACTTAGCGGCTTTACGCTCGGTGGATATTCCACGTTTTAACAAAGAGTTAGTTTAGTAATACTTGTACCGTAGCCAAGCAAGTCGAGTACGACTTGGACTTTGGAAGAAAGCGCATCCTGTTATCCCGTTGACCGCGGATTCGTTATTGAACCTAGGATCATATATATATATAGTCATTAGCTTCCCGAGTATCTAAGTACCACGGTTACTTGTCAAGTCTCGTAATAATCGTATTTGCACTAGTCAATGTCTTCTTTATTGCATAATAACAATGTGTAATTCAAATGAAGATTCGTTTCACGCCCCTAACCCTAATCATAATGTGAACCCGACATATATATATTTCATTTTTATATATCTTTTTCCTGTATAAAACAGGATTAAAGCATTTAGGCCCAAAATTACTTGGTGTACAATATAGTATACAAGTGTAGTTTACGTATGACAGACAAGGTAGGGCATAAAATAGCACCGTGTTTATATTTTCTTCGTTTTTCACACTGAATTTGACAAAATTAAAATTGAAATACTTCTTAAACTAAGCATTTATAAATAAAAATACTACATTAACACTTTTGTATGGAGGAGGGAGCATCAAGTCAACTGATATATAGAGAAATATAGAGTCCCATCTAAGAAAACATTTATACATAACATTACTATTTTTAATTCTTACGAGCCAAGGCTCCGAGCAACGCGAGAGACCAGCGAGGACATTTTATGGAATAATGCTGCGGTGTGCTAGCAGATATGAGAACGTACCTGATTCTAGGTCAGGGAGCCACACGAGAAGGAAGAAAGTTACGGCTCAGGGAATTTCGGAGCTCCCAGGCTCCGTCGGTGTTGCTGGTGGTGCTTCTTCAGGCTCGCTCTGATGGTCATCAAACGAGTGGGTGAAGAACAACGAGAGGATGGTCAGTCCCAGGGCCACCTCTCACGTGGTAAAAGCGACCAGGGATCAAGCGCTATTGGAGAGCGACACGGAGAGGAGATTAGAGGAGGCTTCGATTAGACCAGTCGGAATGAAGGATAGCACTAAGGAGGCGGACCCCTTCAAACCGGGGCGAAGACTAGAAAGGAGCCCGATAGTAAAGGAGAAGTTGGGTCAGGATAGTGAGATGGATCAAAGTAGCTACCTGACCCCCGATACGAACAGAACCAGAAAGAGATTGAAAAAGGATGAGAAGACGTTATTGAAAAAGAAAGTGTTGGGAGTAAAAAGAAACAATAAGGGAACCATGGAGGATGAGTCATCCGCGAACTATCTACACACACTACTATCGTCGTACCGGCCAATCAGTATGTTGCCAGTACTCAGTAAAGTCTGGGAACACACCTTCAAGAATTTGATCGAGGAAAGGCTGGGGCTCGATCCCTTCCATATAAACCAGTTTGGATTTCGCAGGAGGAAGAGTACGGTGGACGCGTTGCGCCGTACGGTTGAATTGGCGGACAGCTCCAGAAGAAAAAAACGGATATGTGTGCTCGCAGTGGTGGACATCACGAACGCGTTCAATACTCTTAGTGGAATAAGATTCTGCTGGAGGCTGAAGCGAGAGGGATGCCCCGGAAACTTTTATGTCTTCTAGGCAGCTACCTAGAAGACAGGAAGATTGTAGTGCGTAACAGCGGAGGGACTGTGAAGAGGAAAGTTTACGCGTGTGTCCCACAGGGTTCCATATTAGGTTCCCTGTTATGGAATCTTGTATACGACGGCCTCCTGAAGGAGCTTCAGGATATCCCTCGTTTGAATGCTGTCGCCTGTGCTGACGACCTGGAACTGATACTTGACATGGCTAGCCAGGAGGAGATTGGGGTGAGCTTGGATAAGGCAATGAATGTGGTGACACGGTGATGTGCCGACAATAGATTAGTGATAGCACACGAAAAGACGGAGGTAATCCTGCTCACCGGGAAACGTAATCCCAATGTCATGGACATCCAGATTGAGGGTCATCCAGTGAGAACCAAGAAAGAGATCAGATATCTTGGGGTGCAGTTGCATAACTGCAGGAGGTTTGGGGCTCACTTTGAGAAAGTCTGTGGCAAGGCCGATTCATTTATGGGGACGCTGAGGACGTTGCTAGCTAACGTTAACGGGCCCACTGGCTCAGTCAGGAAGCTTTACTATGGAGTATGGGAGTCAGCGGTGCTTTATGCGTCCCCGGTATGGGCAAAAGCGCTGTTGATCAGGAAAAACTGAAACATCTTGAAGAGGGCCACATTCATAAGATCGTCTATGGCCTACAGCACTGTATCGCATGCAGCGCCGTGCGTATTGGCCGGCTCAGTGCTGATTTACTACAAAGCGGAACTCCGGGCCGAGATGTATGTAGTAAAGGAGAATTACCAATAAGAACATTGTGAGAGCCGGTCTAGAGCAGGAATTACCTCAAATTTCGTGGAAAGAATGAGGGCAGTGAAAGAACGTATAGACGACAAGTGGAAAGAAGAATGGAGCTCTTATAAAAATGACAATTGGACGAAGAAATTAAGAGGGGACACTTGTACGTTCAAGAAGTGCAAAAAAAATATTGATCTTTGGACGTTGCAACTATTGACCGGACACGGGATATTCAACGTGTACCGTAGGACGACCAGCAAAGAGGTTCATTCCAGATGCTGGGGTTGCGACACGGAGCATGCGTTGTTACACTGCCCTAGGTGGATCTTCGGCAGGACCAAATTGGGGAGCTATGTCGGCTCGCCATTGACGACGGAAAATATTATTGAAGAGGTAATCAAGATGACAACTGGACTAAGTTCCAGGCATTCTACAAAAGGATTATTATGGGGAGACGAAAGCAGAAGATGGATATAGAAAGAAGACGAACAAGAGCCAATAGAAATGGAAATAATTGAAAAAAATGTAACGAATGAGGGGTACACGCTAGGGCCAATCCTGAAGAATGCCAAAAGGCGCTTCCGAGGTTGGTACCTGTACGTTAAGAAGAACGGTCAGACGAGGGGTTTTTAGTGGGTATGGCGTTCCACCTGCTGAGTCCCCCTTAACTCAGTGACGCGAGTCACTGGGTATGCATGCATTTTTCCCTCCTCGTGAAAAAAAGGCCAGGGAGCCACAGGATTATTGATTGCGGATGAGGATGAATATATAAGTAGGGTGTCACTAGAATGAAGTCATTTGCGGTCGACCCTGACGTAAATTCCGGGAAGTTCAAACTAGGAGAACCCAATGTGAAGTCCGAGAGCCACTGGGAAAAAAGGGCGTAGATGAACTCAATGACGTGCAATTATTTATTAATTATTTATGGAGGGAAAGAATTAAAGGAAACATTAATACTTTGTACTCGAAAATTCTATAAGGTGACCAAAAAAAGAAGCTACGGTCAAGACATGTAGTTAAACCATGGGAAGAAAGAGAACAAAGCTGAAGGCTAAAACATTATATACTGGTGGACACGGGAGATTGAGATGGGTGGGAAAGATGTGATCAAGAAAAGGCATATTTTGAAAACTTTGAAATAGAGAAGTACACTACACCTAGAAGAGTTTCGTAGTGCTGGGAGAAGGAATAGCTAAAAATGAGGGGAAATGACATGATGTACTCAGTTAAACTTCGGCCTAGCCAGGAAGTTAAAAAAGTTAGCTCGAAAGTAACCCTAGGTTATGCGGGAGCTCATCATCGCGGTACCCGAGGAGGAGAGAGTGGAGAACGACGAATTGGAAATTGTACAATTACCCTCATCCCCCAAAGATCCCTGACGCCTAACCAACAAGAATTTGGTACTATTTCGCATCCTTTCTAGGATGTGCAGTTTCTATGAATATTTGCATATTTTCAGAAAGAGGGAAATTCTCAACTGCCCCAGGCAATGCGCAATACGTACCCAGAAGAAAAAGTAATGAAGTACGAGGGTTTCTGTGAAAGTGTTGGACGGACAGGTATACGATTGTATTAAATACATTATAATTTGTTAAAATATACCCTGATCCCTCCATCACATGCCTATAACAATAACAACGGTGGCATCAGAAAATATTAATCGAGTAAACAAATTAAATAACAAAACGTTCCCAGGAATTCCTTGAAATCCTGCCATCATGTATTTGTATTTGAGTATTTTGCGTATCTGTGGTAAAGTTAATCAGCTAATTTTAAAACATAGGACTCGTTGAATTCGTCAGAAATGAGTAAAGGTAATATGGAATAATTGTCGTTAGTTATCATTTCTTAAATAAAATACATTACCAGGAACGAGTGTCTTGAGCAATTTATCCAGTTTTTTGCATAATTCTATTTTCTCGATGAGAAGATCTTTTTTAACTGCTGCTAATCCTCCAGTTTGTTGTCCAATCAATTGAGCCAGAGCAATCGTTACATCAATATTGTAAAAATGATTTGGGTGGAGGGTACTTTCGTAACGACTTATAAATTCTTTACATGCAATAATGTCATTTTTCTTGATAGTTGAAAGGTATATACCAATATCTTCTAACATTTTTTCAATTTCCACATAAGGAACAATTGATTCACAAATTTTGCATATATAATCCTGTTCCTGTTCAAAAAATGTTTTTGGTAATATGTATCCTGGACAATTCCTGGAAAGAAGCAAACAGATCAAATCATTCTTGCATACAAATAATTTGAAAAATAATGTTCCCCAACTTTTCGTGGTATTTTTGTGTTAAAGAGAAAGAGTTTAAGACTTTAAGAGCTCATAGTACTTTTCAAGAGAATGTGTAATTATCATGGATTCTGAAAGCAACTCTTTAGTTATAAAATTAACTTTTTTTATTTACAAGTATCTGACATTGTACATCAGCACATAAGCCACAGTTTGGAGTTAGTTTAGAAGTACTATAACACCCTCACTCCTGGACCATCAACGTAAAAATGACTACTTTATGTTATTTTTATTTTTATTTATAAAAAATTGTATTTTAGTTTAAATTATGTATTTTTCTTTATGTTTCAATCAGGATTATTATTGATATAAGCTAGCGTTATTTTTATTTATAAAAAATTGTATTTTAGTTTAAATTATGTATTTTTCTTTAAGTTTCAATCAGGATTATTATTGATATAAGCTAGTGTTCGCTTTTTTATATTTTTTTTTATAAAAAATTAGCAACAAAATATAGTCGAGGCCAGACACTGCGCATCCACGTGAGTGCACGACATAATCACGACTATCAAGCGCTAAATGGAGGGCTGGTAATTCGATTCAGTTCCTCGATTAATGGCTTCAAGAACCGACTTAGAGATTAGATCTTTGAGAAACCAAGAGACTCACAATCGGTTGGTTCGCTTCAAGTTTAATGAGCTCGCGAAGAACTTAATCACCGAAATCTTAGAATTTACCTGATCCGGTTTTATCTATCTGTATAGAGCTCTCAAGATCAACTTGATTAAATTAGCTAGTGAAGGAACAATTGGATTAAGGACACGCTCTGGACTAAACCTAATGTTGATTTAAGGTTCGTTCTACGTCTAATGATCTAGCGAGGAGCGGAGCTTCTTAGTAGCGGCGTTACTCAATAAAACTTACTGGGTTTACTGAGTTTAAGTTTTATCTACAAAGCCCGTCGGTCTAGCTTGCACATGTGCAGTTAGTTTAATTAATAAGATAGATTTTAAGCATCTCAATTATCGTACATATTGAAAACGTTTCAGAATATTATAAACTTCCGTGTTGAAACTTTCAATATTATATCACTATCATTCAAATACTTGTCATTTTAGTTTATTATATTAGTACTATTGTATTTATTGTTTTACTATTATTATTGATATTATTTTCATTGAATAAATCTCTATTTAAAGATCTTAACTTTTGGATTTCTATTGTTAACAGTGCGCCACATGAACATTATTTCCACTCTTACGCCACTGATGCCAACAGTTTTTTTTTATCAATAACAGATGCCATAATCTCTGGGAGCGTTTCTTCAAGATTGTCGTTATAATATTTATTAATACCAACAAAAATTATTTCATAACAATCTAAATGAAGAAGCTAGAATTACAAGCTCTTTTGGACAGTAGAATTTCTATTATCCGAATTTATGGAGGAAATTAATTGAGTGACGACTGCTTGAATGGGAACATGGTGTTTTATTATCGTTATCGTTCCATTTTTCAAAAAGAATAATTCAAGAACAATTACAAAAAATACAATATAATATAAACGTAATATTTTTTAAATCATTTATGGATTCTATATCTTTTTTACTGTTATATCAAATAAATTTGTTAATAGCTTGAGCTGCGTTGAATCATCCTATTTATACCTGAAGACAGTGGTTTCCAATGTGGAAGGCGCGGAGTATTGCTACGGCAGGCACCAATATTTCTTAATAAAATATTCATTTTCATGCCATAATATCTACGAATAAATAAAACTTCATATCGTAAAGCACGTATATGTTATAGCAAAATCTTGTCATTATTCTGTTAATTGTAGTTTTCAGTTTTTTCTATTATTTAAAACGTGTTTATATTTGTCGGAGGTGAAAGGAAAGCCGAAGCCGTTCCTTGGAAATTTTGGGAACATCCTTTAGTACTCTAGCCTGGATTTTATCATAGCTGTAATTGTTCGAGATTTGTGATAGCGAGATTGGGTTCGAGGTGACAATTGGTCGCCGAACGTAGCCACGGTCACGGGATGGACGTTTTGCCTAACGGAAGTCTGGAGTGGTTGTATGGGTTTTCCGAGAAATGTGATTGTGGCGGCATGCGGCCTCGGCAGCGGGCCTAGCCACGTGTGATATTGCCTCGGAGGTGCTGATACAATGGGACATACATTGTATTAATAATCAAACTCCAGGCAGAAACTGCCTAACAACAGCGTTTGGAACTTTCTCGATGCTTCCAACGAGTCTGCCTAGCAACGGCATTTGGAACCTTCTCGATGCTTCCAAACGAGTATAGAAAACAAATGCACGCGTACAGCGAGAAAAATCTCCGCGAGGCTGGCATTCTTGCGATTGCCTTGGAGAGTGACACGTCGAGTTTTCAACAATCGTATTTCTGTGCCTAAGGTTAGTTTACGCTTAGTAAAGAGTTATCCCGTTGACCGTGGATTCGTTTGAACTCAAAAAAATATTGTTAATAGCGTTCATTAAACTTATTATTCGTAAATCATTCTATTCATTAAACTTACTATTCGTTAAACTTATTATTCATTAGATTTATTATTTGTTAGACTTATTATTCGTTCAACTTATCATCCACTAATTTTATTATTCGTTAAGCTTATTATTCACTAGACTTATTATTTGTTAATTTTTGTAGTAGACTTGTGTATACGTGTAAATATAATCTCGACTGTGTAAAACAATGGTTAATTCACGCGAGGAGTTGTTATGCGCCCAAAATTCCAACCATAACCCGACATATTATTATATCTATTAAAAAAGTAAAAGGTAGGAAGAGGCGCGGAAAGAAATTTTTTTTAGGGGAGAGGTAGTAGCATAAAGGTTGGAAACCGCTGTCTCAAGACACTTAGGTCCATTAATGTCATAAACGTTTCGAAATAAGAAGACTTCCTTATGTCGGAAGATCATTTTCTTGTGGACTTCCTTTTTCAGCATGCGAACTTAAAATGTTGGAATCAATATTTATCCAAATTTTAAAACTTCTTCGCATAATAACGTAGCTAGACTTAAATACTGGCGTTTCCTTATTGCTGATTTATAGACACAATTATTATACAGCAGAGTTTAGCTACCTATTTTTCAAATCCTTTATAGTTTTTCTATTCCTTGAAACACCTCAGTAGTTTTCAATTACATGTAATATCAAAAAAAGGGGGGGGGGCATACGCTTGGTCCATCATATATTTAAGTTCGAGTTTCTCGGGATAGTATAATGCAATGCCGCAGACAGATTGTCCTATAGGACCGGCGAAATACATACGATGTAGCGACCAGCATATAGTTCCAGAAACGTCGATTCGCCTTCGGTCCGTCTTTTTCACATACACAAGGAAGGGCATACGCGATCATAGGCGCGAACGGTGGCGTGACCCGAGCGTAGTGGGGGGTCGTCTCCGAGAGAAAACAAAAGAGATGGAAGGGCGGGCAGTACCATTTTGAGGAGTCGGAGAGCGCAAAGAGCGCGTGTCGTGAGAGTGTGTTCCGCGTGAGAGAAAGAGAGCGTTGGATCCGTTGTGACGAGAGTTACAAATTAACTATTGCGTTGTCTAGACCATAATGCGTTATTGTGATTAATTAACATCTGTACAATCCATTCATCGTAAATAAATCATCGTTATAATATTATATTTACGATACTACATACATGTATCTGCTTTCTGACGTTATCAACTGTAGATCTTTACAATTTCTGCAATACTTTCACAGCTTTTTCTGGTGTCTAAAGTATATATTTTCTATTTTTTTTAAATACTTAATACGACATGTTTCCTCCTTGATATCATTATTGGCGAAATACTAACGCGTTCTACCTCAACATTAATGTAATAGAAAGATATGAAATTATAGAAGGACATAAGTAGAAATATTGTATAATTAATGACACGTTTGGGTGGTGGAATGTCTGAATAATAAAATATTCAGATAATAGGTCTTCAGATACTAGAAGTCTCACTATATTGACTTTTATCGAGAAAAGATACAAAAGTCACGCACAGCTCGAACTTAGCTTATTATTTGGCTTTTTGTGTTTTATATTTAAACCAAAATTCGTCTGCGACTTCTGCATTAGATAGAATGGGGGTTATCAATCCATTAGGAAGATACTTTCGTTTAGGTGAGAATCTGATGAAAGAATAAAAGATTTGTTGGATCCTCATGTCGGAAGTTGGCGAAAATACGGAAAAATTCTATAGAACGGTCGTCGCAGGACCAGAAAAAAATATTAAGTTATCTAGTACATCGATAGAAGACATTTACAGGTAGATGGGAATAACCGATTTTTCTACTAAGTACCATTCCGAAAATTTCTAATTCATAAATTTATTGGAAAAGCACAGGGAGAACTTAAATTACGGTATATGTATGTTATAAATACTAATCTTGTGTTGGTAACCTTAAATTAATGTACAGATATACATTGAATGTAGTACTGTGTTACATGATGGCACAATAAAGAAATTCATTTAAAATATCGAACGAGTAAAAAGATTTGACTTTACATCAGGATTTTGATGTAAAGCATATATTATATAGGTAATATAATATAATTATATATATAATGTTCAATTCTCGGATAATTCAGGGATCGATTCTTAAGTCTGAAAATCGAGTTTATTGTAACAATACTTAAATAAAATACAGGGATGAACAACAATTAATGATAATTGATAACAATAAATAGTAATAAATAACTGTTGGAATACAACGATATCAATCGCATGCAGATAAGGTGGTTGATCGTATGGATTCTTCCCTTCGTTGCCCAACGCTATCCCCACTAGTGCGCGTTCATGAGATGTACCATGGCGGCTAGCACGTGCATGCTCTTTCGAGAATTCGGCGGAAGAAGCGTAAGGATATGGATGGAACATTCTCGATGGGCACGTCGAGAAGCTACTAGAAGGTTCTGTAGCACATGTGACGCCACACAGACACCCACACGGGTCACACTCATTACTGCATACAGAGTGGGGTTCTAAACCTTTTCAAGGGCCATGGGTCACTAAGCAAGCCAGTCTGAGAATAACTAGCCAACTGTCAACATTCATAACGTTTACTTGTATTTTACTATAACTTTGTTTAATAAAAATCATGTAGTATTGTTTCAACACAAACATTGTGTCTTCCACAGTTTATTAATCTTAATTCCAAGATTAAATTCTAACAATAACAAAGCTTTGTACAAGGTCTACCTGAAAATAGAGAATCGATTTTCCACGTTCTAAACTACCACTTTTTCTCTGTCAATCTTCAATATTCTAAGTAATAATTTCTCTCTTATGATCGTGTCTATTTCTAACGCTCGAAATTGCTTCAACCACAGTGTCTTCGCCCGGTACTCTTATATCCTCATTCAAGACAGTTATTCTTCTTCATCTCGATGAGAAGTGTTCCTATCCTTTCTCTATATTTTCCAGTATTTTTACCAATCTTTAAAGTGATAGCTCATTGTGAAGCTCAGTAAAATCTTTACCTTTATCGATTATAACGAGAATTGCATCGTTTTTCGTTCAAAGTCTTCTTCTGAACTGAGGTTCTCTTAGAGATTCAGTCGTAGGTCTATCAGAGTTGACTTTATCTCCCTTCTGGACGCTACTGTGTATTGTGAATTCGACTTTTTATGCAATTTCAATGCATAAAGAGAATGAATGAACAAAAAGAATATATGTACAGCGCCACTTAAAAGATTTAAATTCAGTGATAGAAAAATGCACTTTTAAAAGTTTCTATTTACAGAAATATAATAAATCAATATAATAGATTCTCTGCTTATTACCAATGAAATTTAACTTAAAATATTTGTTTACTGACGAATAGCAATTCATTGATATTACATGCTACGTATTGAAGAATAAAATTAAACTGTTTATTTTGTTTTGACTCCTCTTAAAAGGGAAACAATGATCTGACCCGAATATCTAATCTTCGCATTCTCTTAACTCATATGTTGCATTTTGATCAGTTATATCAAAGCGATCTTGCTCGTTTGTTAGTGATATTTGTTTTGTTGGCAGATAGAATAAGATATCATAGTAATAAAAATATTAACTGGGATATAACAAATTGAAATAGCAAAACACAGACGTCGGTCAAGAAGTGTGTGATGCAAAATATTTTCCGGATATATCTGACATACATCGGATACATCTTACAAATATAAACATTTGTTCTTACGTCAAATAAGGATAAAGTATTGATATATGCATCACAAGTTAAACATTGAGATAAATAATTCTGTAAGCATTTCCCGTAACCATGAAGTTGTATGATACAAGCTTTTTAACACTTGGACAACCGGAATAGGGAGATCTCCCTTTTTGACATTAGCAACGCGTTTTTATTTTTCTTTTTGTTATTATTATCAGTTATTGTTTACCTGGAATTGTTCCCAATTAATTGCGCCACTTTTTCTGCTTTTGTAAAGTACGGTATATAACCTAATACACCAATTTAGTAGTGTTAAAATTATTTAAAATGTTACAGTATCCGTTACGACTAAATAAAGTTACAATCGAACGATACCACACTGTAAAAAAATATTAAATTGCATCATGAATTTTTAATTTCATGTTCAAGTTGTGTTATTTATCTTTAGTCGTCTTGAACGTTTTTAATATTACCTATATTTTTTTATACTTTTAAACACAATGTTTTGTATAAACAATATGTGAAATCGTTAAATAAAATCATTACCACAAAATATAATTAACTACTTAGATAATTTTTAGACTTTTTTGTTTTTTAAGTACTGAAAATTGGTCCTCGATACTTGGAAAAATGCGCGGTGGAAACGTATAGCTCGCTGTGACGCGCGCTGGTTGGTTAAATGTTAAAAGATTTATATTCGAAATATAATGTAATAGTTTGAAACATCCTCTATGAAACAACATCTACATCTCCGCGAATACAGGAACAATTACAAAATTGTGCTTTTTTTCCTAAATTCTACTGCAGTAGAGCCTTCTTTATCTGAACATCCATTATCCGAATACAGTATTATTCGAACGTTCTGCTATCCCAACATAGTACTTCTCAGTAATAAATGTCTTTTTCCGTTTCAGGTATGTACATATTGTATTGGTGTTCGTATACAATGTATTCTTCCCTTAATTCAATTGAGTGACTTCTAATTGTAAGAATTTGGCACAGAACTTGTTGCGACCTATCAACTAGAGGGCGATGAATCAGGTGCAACTGTTATCTTGAGATCGCAGTCCTTGAACGATATTACCGCTCAAGGTGGAGGTAGACTAACGATGCAGAGTAATCTTGCGTTTAGTTGGTTTATTTTCACTGTTTAGTATACATTGCGATGGTCAGAATTCGCGTCAGACCTTTACTTTTTGAGAAAAATTGAAAAGCGAACTCCAAAATTAGGGTCAAAGCTGGTCCCGTCAGCTTTACTTAATATTTACAAATATCTGCAAATTGATATTGCCAAACTATTGTATATCAATGTATTAGTTGGTCCACGGAATTCATTATATAGTGTAGTATGGTATAGCTCTTGTAATTTTGCTATAAATTGAGGTCAAAGTTAAAAAATTGCGATCGTGTTGAACAGTTTAATCTGACGCTGCGCCTCCCCACGAAGCAGACCGTGCATTCGGGCGCCGCTTCACAGAGAAAACCCTGAATATCGGCGCCGACTTCAACGTGTTAATTTGCCTTGTTTGTGTTATGTGCGTGCTATTCAATTGGATATTTGGTGGTTTCCGTTTTCTTAGTGTAAATCAAATATGATGGCATTTACTGGGGTTTGCTTTTGTTTGTTTATCTTGTAGCCACTTTTCTATTTTTGTGATGTGCTCTTGTAATAATGTGGCTGCTGTTTCTGGATCAGTGTGCCTGACTAGTACAGCCGTGGTATGCCGGCCGTCTATAGCTTTTTTTTTATTTAATTCTTTACATTCATAATTTGTCCAGTTTGGAAATTTGGTAGAATTTTTTAGCTGTTTGATTATCATGTGGGTGGCTACCCCCAGTGGGACACCATCTTCGTGTTTGTTAGGTTGTGTCCTTTGTGAGGTCTGCTGGGTGTTTCCTTTTCAGTCTTCTATCCATGTTTGAGGCGTTGATTGTCTCCACAGCTAGCCGGTTTGGGTGTGTTCCTATCCTTTCTTTATATTTTCCTGCGTGTCTGCTAATTTCCTCTTTGACCGTTGGTATTCCCAGGTCCTTCCGTATATCCTCGTTTCTAACGTAACATAGGGCGTTTACTATTGTTCTAAGAATTTTAGCTTGTACTGTCTCTATTTTGTTTATATGGCTCATTGCTGCTGTCCCCCATAGTGGTATTCCGTACGTCCAGATTGGTTTTATGATCGTTTTGTATATTTTTAATTTATTTTCTACGCTTAATTTGGATTTTCGACGTGTCAGCCAATGCATTTGTCTCCTTGTTGTCTGTATTTTGTCTATTATTGATTTAGTATGCTGTTTCCATGTGAGTTGTGTTTCTAGGTGGAGTCCTAGGTATTTGACTTGCCTTGTTTGCGGTATGTGCGTGCCGTTTAGTAGGATGTTTGGTGGTGTCTGTTTTCGCAGTGTGGATGTAATATGGTTGCATTTATCGGGGTTTGCTTTTATTTGTTTATCTTGCAGCCTCTTTTCTATTTTTGTGATATGTTCTTGTAGTAATTTGACTGCTGTTTCTGGGTTAGTGTGCATTGTCTAGTACAGCTGTGTCGTCCGCGAATGTCGGTATTTTGCTATTGGTAGTTGTTGATATGTTGGCCGTGTATAGTGTGTATAGTATTGGTCCTAAGACGCTTCCTTTCGGAACCCTTGCCTTAATGTCTTTGACTTCAGAGTATGTGTCCTTAATTTTTACTACGAAGGTTCTGCTGCTTAAGTAAGATTTTATTAATTAGTATATTTGCTCCGGGAATTGTTTCCTGATTGTTTGTAGTAGGCTTTCGTAGTTTATTTTGTCAAATGCTTTCTCTATGTCCATAAAGAGGGCTGTACAGTATTGTTTGTTTTCTAATGCTGGTATTATTTCGTTAATGAGCCTGTGCATTTGCTCTATAGTGGAGTGTTTGTTTCTGAATCCGATTTGGTGATCTGGTATTAATTTTTCCTTCTCTATTATTGGTTTTATGCGGGCGTATATTATTTTCTCTAGTATTTTAGAAAACGCAGGAAGTAGTGATATTGGTCTGTAAGATGCAGTTTGGTGTGTGTCTTTGCCTGGCTTAGCTAACATTATGATCTGTGCTAGCTTCTAGAATTCTTAAAATTGCATTGAATATTGTGATTAAACGTATTGCTTTTGGGGGAAGGTTTTTCAAGATTTTATTATTGATTAGGTCGATTCCTGGTGCTTTATTGTATTTTGTTTTCTCGATTATGATTCTAACTTCTTGTACTGTTGTATTAGGTATGGCTTGTTAGTTGGGGTACGAGTACTTTGCGCATCTTTGTCTCAATGACATTTGGTTTTACTGTTGTTAGTATTATATGGAGTAAATGTGTTACAAAGGTGGTTGAAGAATTCTGCAGCTTGCTCTTCGTTGCTTCTGACCCATGTGTTGCCTGCTTTTCTGATTGTCGGGATTAGTTTTATTGGCTTCTTTATTTTGTTCGTCGCTTTTCATAGAGAGTAGTTGGCATTCGCGTGCACAGAGAGTGTTTTTATGGATTTTGAGAATTCGTTGCTATTATGATCTTTTATTTTACTTTTTACTTCCTTTGCGAGTTTGTTTAGATGTTTTTTTGTTTTCACGTATTCTATGCTTTTGCCATTTTGCTTTCGCTTTCCTTTTTTCTCTGATTTTGTCCAGGATGTTTGGTTTTGTTTGGTTTATAAATAATAGTTGCCCATGCTGCTTCTTGCATGATTTCTGTCAATGTTGTTACTGCCTGTTCGATGCGTTCGGGTGTTTTTAATGGAATATTGCAGTAGATTTCGCTCTTGATTAGTTCTTTAAATGTTTGCCATTTGGTTCTCTTATTGCAAAGCGACTCTGATTTGTTATCAAGTATTGGTTTGCTTGTATATTCTATTATCGGTGTATGATGGGAGCTAAGCTCCAGGCTGGGTGTTACTTTTAATTTGTTTGCATTTACTCCTTTTATACCTGCAAAATTATGCAAGTCAGCAATTTTGTTTAGATCTGTCTGCCAGTGTGTTGGTCTTCCTGTGGATAATATGTTGAGATTATTAGTTCTACCTCTTTAATTCTTAGTGTTCTACCTCGAGGTGTGTTAATTCTTGAGCCCTATAGCGTGTGCTTTGCATTGAAGTCTTCCGCTGCTATGTAATTACTTACGTTGAAAGAATTACGTGACTTAGCAGCCAAAAAGATATGGATATTCGATATTTAGAGAAGCTATCGATTAATCTTAATTTGCATTTGAAATAAATGAAATTTCGCACAAGAATAGTGATTGTTGTGTTATCAGAAAATTCCATTATCTGAACAGTATGCCTGCTTATAAATTCGCATAAAGAAGACTCTACTGGACTTGCATCAGTTCTGCACAATATTGTAAAGTGGGAAAATATTTTTATCTATAGTAATCCATTCTTCGTTTTCATAATAATTTCTATAAGACTTAATTTTTAATATAACTTACATTCGATTGCACCTTAAAGCGTTAAACATTGTTCCAAATTCTGTGGGATCCTTGCATCGATCACAAGTACATTCAAAAAATTTTGTTTTGAGAAGATGGTGTCTTCTGTTTGCAGTACCCCACAATGGATCCGTATAACATATGGAAATGTGGTCTCCTAAAATATTTTATACAAATTCATACAGTTGTATTTATCTACAAGAATTAGGCTAAGAACAGACAATTTATTCGTCGCGATTTTTGACGAATTAGTCACATCGCCTTGTACTCGATAGCTGAATTGCTTACAGAAAAAGACACAGAATTTCTTAATCTCGCACAAAGATTTTCAATTCTACCATCGTAAGCGCTTTTATCCTTTACACCGTTGAATTATTTTCATCCATGGGAGGTACAAGTACACACAAGAAACAGTTCTTTAGCATGAATGTATGTATACACATACACGAACAAAGCATACAGCTGCAACCACTTCGATCACTGCATCTTCACTATTTTAGTGAAAAGTATTTCAGATAAAAGTTGAATGGTTTCAAGGAGGACACAATTTGACGCGATTAGTGTCTTTGTAGGAGAATGCGTAAAATACATATGAAGGACAGATCTGTCTTCTTAAATGAAATCATATACCTTTTATTATGTTAGTCTATCCAACTCGTAATTCTATATAAAAAAGAATTAACCTATTCATATAAAAAACCATTAGTTTATAAGTAGCATAACTGAAGCCACTGCGATAACTCTAAAAATAGTAATTTGAATTTGAGCAGTTGACAAGAAACAAAACTTGACCTTCTGCGCATCTTGAAACCATTCAACTTATATCTGAAAAATTTGTCACGAAAATCATGACATACACAGTGATCGAAGTGGTTCCGGTTACCTTCATCCCGTATATTAAATATTGTCAGTAGATGTCCATATTACGTATTCATAGGAAATTTTAGAGTGTAAAATTACACAAAGTGCGTATAATGTGATAAAAGAATTTTCTACCGAGATTCCTCTCTACCTATATTCTCAAGAAGATGAATTTGCATAAAAACACTCAATCCAATTATTAGCAAATTTCTATTGTAACATATAAAGATGTCCACATAGTTGATGATTCGTTTATGTTTTGAAGAATGGCTGTAACAAAAGCTAATATTTTAAATTACTTATTGTCTTACTTAGAAAGAGAGGAAGACAGAAGCATGGATATTTACATAAATATTGGAAAATTATTTTGTTGTAATTTTCTTCAATCGACATTGTAATATTTTCAATCAACATGGACTTGATTATTCGTATATGTAATCAACAGTTTCTAATTGAAATCTATTTTGTAATAGTACTGTGATTAATTTCTATAAAATTGATTTGGTATTCTCAACGTCTTTTTGTCGACTCTCGTCACCGACTTTCGTGAAAACTACCCTGTGTGTACAGTTAAGAAACAGTTAGAAGAGCCTATTACTTCTTTAAAAATTGCTTTGCGTGTTCTTAGTCATAATGATGCTTCTATATGTATATGTATGTCGGGTTTACATTAGAATTAGGGTTAGGGGCGTGAAACGAATCCTCGTTTGGATTACACATTGTCGTTATGCAATAGGGAAGACATTGACTAGTTCAAATACGACTATTATAGAATTGGACAAGTAACCGTGGTAACCAGACACTCGAGAAACCAATGACAATGATCCTAGGTTCAATAACGAATCCGCGGTCAACGGGATGATAGATGAACATGCTCACAAAATCTGAGTCGGACTCTTTGTTAAAACGTGGAATATCCACCGAGCATACAGACACTAAGTAACTCACTAATACGACCTCACGAGAGAATGACTTTCCGTCGCGATGATGCTGCAGAGGAAATCTCGAACAAATACAATCGGATCGAAAGACGACAATTGTTTAATTACGCCTATGATAGAATCTAGGTTACGGTGTTAGGGGATTTTCCCGAAGTTCCAAAGGGAAGGCTCCGATGTCCTTTCATCTCCGATATGTATATATATATCATTTGTAAATATGTGATATCAAACTATTTGTAAATATCAGAACGGTAAAAAAGGTTAATATATAGAAATACTGGATAAATGATAAACAATTTAACTGTACACTACAAAATGTTTATGTAGACGTCAGCCGTTTTGCCTCAGCGTATACATTTGTCCGAATGACAGGCGAAACGTTCAATAACACTTCACTTGTTAAGCAGAGCCGAAATGTTCAACACTCATATGCACACGTGTAATATAGAGTATTCTAGTAACTCATCGTAAAACATTGCCAGCATATTCTATTATTAAGAATAAAAGAATCATATAAACATAGGCTTATAAACTTTTTATTAAAAAGTTGTAATGATGATATGAAATTAGCGAAATTTTCGTTTAAATATAATAGGCAACGAGTACCAACAATGTCGCACCTCAACAACGTCGAGTAATTCTTTGGTTCAACCAGATATTTAATTGCAGGCAATTGTAAACGAAGAAATTTATGTAACAAGATTTAATGCACGCCAGGAATCAATATAAAGGAATCAATGAGAAGTTTGTAATATAACGAGTTTCCTTTTTTTGCATTTCGACTGGAACAAATAAAACCGATATAAATATCGTCAATCTATATCTTTTATTGACCGAAAAATTAGTCGATTGTTTTGCTTTTGTGTTTTAACTTTTTAGAAATGCATTAACACAACATTTTTTCCCTTATTTTTAGTCATAGGATATGCCAGCACCGTTTTGCACAAAAGACTGGAATATGCCGTACTATTTGTTGCTCAGAAAATGAATTTTGAGACTGCAGAGCAGCAAGAGTATTACTCTGCTAACTCGCTCACCATCACACGATGCCGTATGGTCTTACTTGTAGATGCAAAGTTTTCAACCGACACGCATATCTATTTTTATGATTGGGGCTATCCAAAACAACAAAAATGAAAGCTACATTCGTTCCAAGTGCCTTCTTCTGAACAACAAGTTATATACAGGGTGTTCGACTACAGATGTAAAAAAATTTAGGGGGTGATTATTAAAGCTAAAATAAGGTGAAAATCAAGAATAAAAAAGTCGTTTTATGGAGTAATGTGCATAATACAAATTGTTCAAGTGAATCTCACTTCTAGAAAAACTCTACATCTTCTCTAGTGTTTAGTTTTTGGCACAACGATCCTATTTACAGCGGCTTCTCTGGTCTCTATTATAGTGCCGCGGAAAGATCGCCGACATACGGACAATGTCGATGATAAAGCGCAAATACCGACAAGCCGAAAGGGTCGGAAAACTTCAATAGGTCTAACGGCCATCAATATATTTCAGCACCGCAGCCATTGATGTTCAGTTCACCGGAAAGTCCAGAGTCAAGAGTCGTTAATCGATAGTTGTCATATCATACTACTGCATTAAGTGCGCGTTAAATAATCATCGTTTGTTGTTTAATCCACTGTAATAAATCCATCTATCAATACATTATCATATCGAATAGAAACCATTGGACACAATAAGTGTGTATTTCGTTTCCAAGAAAATGGAGCATATATTGAACACGTACTGTAATATAAAACGATTGCTATTTTCGTTACAATTTTTCTATGTACAGTCTGAACACTTGTGGTACGTGTGTGGATTTTCTGTGTAACATGTAACAACAACGATAAACATTGTTTATATGTGTTACTATTTATTAATTATTTATAAACACACAGGATTAGAGAAGACATTAATCTTTTCTATTTGAAAATTTCATGAGTTTTATGTTGTTATGGATTTTAATTAGTAGACTGGTATAATACTTTTAATCTACGATTTTTCTCATAAAATGTTGCGCGGGATAGTTTACGTCTTCGAATGTCATGATCTTCTTCTCTACGACTTGTACCGGGTAAGCTGTTGCACACGTATTGTTCGATTTGAGAATCGCTGTGCAGCCTGCAGCTGACCTATTCTCGTCCATGTGAGGAGGTTTGCATGCGCACAGGGGCATTTTAGGTAATTTTAACTGATAATAACTAAAAAACAAAGTCGTAAACGCAATTTCTTTATTCTTGATTTCCATCTTTACTTTTCTTCAAAAATCACCCCTTAAATTCTTTTACACCTGTAGCCGAACACCCTCTATATTACTATACTTTATAGAATATATATATAATATAGTCACCTTTTGCAATAGGTACTGCAGCATGAATAATCAGCCCTCCAGTATCAGTGAAACTTTTCGAGCAATTTGCTTTACAGTTATGCTCAAGTAACGATGTCAGTTCGTAAACTGCTACGTATGGTGGCTCAGTAAGCGGAACTTCATGTCCATTAACCTGCAATTTAAGTGTTTGTCATTCATACTTATTCAGATTTATTTCTAAACCGATACAATGTACGATGTGTTTGTATTTGATCAAGATAATTAAAAGGTCCGATACAGGTCCAATATCCGAAACAGGTCTTTACGTCTGAAAGCTTAAGCTTTCAAGCATTAATTCAAGGATCTGTCAGATTAAACACGATGCGTAGACGAGAAGTCAAGCCGCATTTTGTACTTTTGCTGCGAATTCGCCTCAAACCGGGGAGTAACGGACACAAACCTGGCCGTGACACTGAGACGTGATCTAATGCAGTGCAAATATCCATCGAGTACAACGTAGTAATCAAAGTCATTATGAAGCGATGAACTGCTTAATTCTGTATATGAGTCACCAATTCCTCAGTCTCGTCAGAGAAACGGGAAGTAGTAGCGATAAGAAGTGTTTACGCAAAGCGATTAGTTCATAGTGTCGTATATTTGATTTCCCAGTGAGAGCGTGTCTATGATAGGAAACTTGCCGTTGGCAAGTCTATATCACAAATGGCACAAACAAGAGCAGCAATTTGCAGTTGAAAATCATTGAAGCTAACGAACAAATTTCTATCATTAACCGCAAGTGAACAACAGTTTAACAGATCTTATAGAAGCTGGTACCCCTGCAGTTAGAAGTGTTGAGGTTATCTATTCGAGGAACGCGTGGATGTATGTGTAACAGAAATATATTTGAGTATAAGTGTTTTTTTTCATTTATTTAATTTAAATTTTACAATTTGTCCAGTAGGAAATTTGGTAAAATATTATAAAATATATAACATGTGGATGGTTACCCCCAGCGGGGTTCCATCTTCCAAGTTGATTATTTTATTTTTATTGTGAGGTCTACGGAATGCTTCTTCTTCTTCAGTTTCTTCGGTTCTTCCTATTATGGTTTTATTAGTTTCAGCAACTATCTGGTTCGGGTGTGTTACAAGTCTTTCTTTATACTTTTTTGCATATCTAGCGATTTCCTCTTTGACTGTTGGAATTTTTAAATCTTTTCGTAAGTCTTCATTTCTGACGTACCATGGAGCGTTAACTATTGTCCTTAAAATTTTTGCTTGCTCTGTTTCTATTTTATTTATGTGACTTATTGCTGCCGTTCCCCATAGTGGGACTCCATATGTCCAGATTGGTTTGATTATTGTTTTGTATATATTTAGTTTATTCATTATGCTTAATTTAGATTTTCTATTGGTTAACCAGTACATCTGCTTCCTTTTTTCACGTATTCTGTTTATTATTGATTTTATGTGATGCTTCCATGTAAGGTGTGTGTCTAAATGTATTCCTAGATATTTGACTTGCTTTGTTTGTGTTATGCGGGCGCCGTTCAGTTGGATATCTGGTGTTTTTCCTTTTCTAAGTGTAAATGTTATGTGATTGCACTTACTGGTGTTCGCTTTTATTTGTTTGTTTTGCAGCCACTTTCCTATTTTTGTAATGTGTTCTTGTAGCAGTGCGGCAGCCGTTTCTGGATTTGCGTGCCTCACTAATATGGCCGTATCGTCCGCGAACGTTAGTATTTTACTGTTGACCGTTGTTGGTATGTCTGCCGTATATAGTGTGTATAGTATTGGTCCTAGGACGCTTCCTTGCGGTACTCCTGCCTTGATATCCTTAATTTCAGAATATGCATCATTTATTTTTACTACAAGGGTTCTATTGGTTGTTCTTTTTGAATGTTTGAAGAAGAAATGCTTTTGCGATGTCCATAAAGAGTGCCGTGCAATATTGTTTTGTTTCCAGCGCCTGAAAGATTTCATTGACGAGTCTGTGCATTTGTTCTATTGTGGAGTGTTTATTCCTGAATCCAAATTGATGGTCCGGTATTAGCTTTTCTTTTTCTATTGTTGGTTTTAGGCGGTTATATATTATTTTTTCTAGTAATTTGGAAAACGCAGATAGTAATGATATTGGCCTGTAGGATGCAGTTGGATGTGGGTTTTTGTTTGGTTTGGGTAACATTACGATCTGTGCTATTTTCCACAGTGCAGGAAAGTACTGTATTCTTAAAATTGCGTTGAATATTATCGTTGCTAGTCTTATTGCCTTTGGGGGAAGGTTTTTTAAGATTTTTCCATTGATCAAGTCAAATCCTGGTGCTTTACTTGTCTTTGTTGCCTTGATTAAGTTTGTAACCTCTTGCGCTGTTGTGCTGAGTGTGGTGCAGCGTTTATCAGTTGTGTTGCTGGTATTTTCCACTTCTTCATTTGTTTGCCATTTGGGGATGCTGTTATTAATTTCGTACGGTGAAAATATATTTTGTAAGTGCTTCGAAAATTCTTCTGCCTGCTCTTCGTTGCTTCTGGCCCATGTGTTGTCCATTTTTCTGATTGTTGGGATTGATTTTATTGTTTTCTTAACTTTGTTAGTGACTTTCCATAGGGAGTAGTTGGTATTCTCATGCGCGGATAGTGATTCAATGAATTTTGAGAATTCGTTATTATGATGTTCCCTTATTTTAGTCTTTAATTCCTTTGTAAGTTTATTTAGGTTTTTCTTGTTTTCTCGTGTTCTCTGTTTTTGCCATTTTGCTTTCGCTTTTCTTTTTTCCCTGATTTTATCTAGGATGTCCCGTGGAATAATTTTTGATTGCCTGCTATTTGATTCATGGGTGGTGGTTGCCCACGCTGTTTCTTGTATTATTTCTGTCATAGTTGCTACTGCCTGCTCAATGTGTTCAGGCGTTTTCAATGGGATATTGCAGTTGATTTTGTTTTCGATTAGCTCTTTAGAAGTTTGCCAATTGGTGGTTTTATTGCAAAGTGACTCTGACTTGTTATAAAGTAGTGGTTTGCTTGTATATTCTAATATAATTGGTGTATGGTCGGACTTAAGCTCAAGGCCGGTTGTTATTTTTAATTTGCTTACGTTTAGTCCTTTTGTTACTGCAAAATCCAACAGGTCAGGTGTTTTATTGAGGTCTGTCGGCCAGTACGTTGGTTTTCCTGTAGATAGTACGTTGAGGTTGCTGCTTTTTTTATTTTTCTAATGTTCTACCTCTCGGCGTGTTAATTCTCGAACCCCATAATGTGTGCTTTGCATTAAAGTCTCCTGCTGCTATATATTTGTCGCCTAAGGATTGGAAGTACTCTTCCCATTTTTTATGTGTCATTTTGTGTCTCGCAGGTACATATACTGCTGATATCTGGAAGTAATTGTCATTGGTTTGTATTGTGACAGTGGTTGCTTGTAAGTGTTCTTGATTTGTTTGATTATGTAGGTGATGTTTGATGTCATTTTTTATTATTACTACAGTTCCTCCATGTGCTTTACCTGAGGGGTGTTTGGTGTCGTAGATGGTGTAGTACGGTATTTTCATGTAACTTTTTAGAGTGAAATGTGTTTCTGAGACAAGTAGTATATCAATATTATTTTTATACAAAAATGTTTTAGTTACGTGGGCTCGCTGTTGCAAGCCATTGGAGTTCCAGGCTGCTATTTTCAACATGTCCATCTCTATTTTTTACTTAGCAAGTTTGTGAGTAGTTGTAACATGACTGTCGTTTGTTGTACTTGTTGCCTTAGTAATGTGTTTAGCTCACTTACCATTTTTCTTAATATCTCCGTACCTTTAATGGATTGTTTGAGCATTTCTTTGATTTCTGTATCGTCTTCGATTTTGTTGCTTTGATTCTGATTGTTTGTGAGCGTTGCTTGTCTAATGTTTTGGGTTACTTGCGCGCAGCTTCGGTTACCTTGGGGATCTATGTTTCTGTTTATAGCTTTTGGTTCATATTGTGCTTTCAATGTTGTTTCATTATCCGTTATACTTTGTTGGGGTTAGTAGTTATTGATTGATCTATTGCGAAGTGGTGGAAACAGTTTACGTTGTAATTGTTTTCTGATTTCACATCCTTTATAGCTGGCTGGGTGGTTTCCGTTACAATTATAACATCTAACTTCTCCTATTTTTCTGTGTATGGGCAGTGTATTGTTAAGTGATTTTTTGCACATTTAACACACGCCGGGCTTCTGTTACAATAACTTTTTGTGTGACCGTATTGTTGGCACCGCATGCATTGTGGTGTATCTTTTTTGTAGCGTGGTGGTTCCATTAATTCCAAGATTAATGGTAATGGTTGCTTTGTATCGCATCTTGTCATATTGTTTATTGCTCTTGTTTGATGGCCAATTTTTGCTAATTCGTCACTTAATTTTTTTGTGTTAATTTTTGGATGTAATCCTCTTATAACTATTTTGTAGCTCCTTTCCGTTTTGAGCTGGTACGTGTGGTATATAGCATTTTTTCCCTTTAATTCTTTTATCACTTTCCTATAATTTCCTGGGGTGTTTGTTTGAATTTGTACTTGCTCTAATTTTGTTTGTTTTATTGTATAATTTTCCTTCCCAACTATATTGTTTAGTCGATCAATAAGCGGGTCTATTATCTGGGCCTCAACAAATATTGGTGGTGGTTTTGTAATGTGCGTTGATTGAGTTGTGGTTTTGTTTGTTGGGTCATCGTCTATTTCTTCCGTTAGTGAGCTAAAGGAGTTTCTTAATGGTAATTCTTGCAGCCATCGCTGCTTTTCTGTATCTAGATTTCACTAGCTTCCAGTTTTCGTCCTGGTAACATCTTTCCTTCTGTCTCCGCTGCTCTTCTATTTTTTCTGTAGCCATATCGTTTTGATTGTTGTTATTTTACTGCTGTTGCTTTAAGCCTGGTAAATCTACCGACCCGTTTATATAATAGTTTTCTCCTTTGGTTGCAATCTTGATTATTGGTATCTGCTGCTGCATTGTTTGACTTCCCCTCACTATCACTATTCGTAATACTTCTCTGAATCACTTCACTGGAGCACACGATTGCTTACACACGTCTGTTCACCTTGGTTGCCCGAGCCGGTCTGAATGCGTTTTAAGTGGTCCTATATATTTTCAATAATGTTTATACCTGGGAATTGTGGAGGAATTTTAAGTGTTTCCGAACATTGTTTGTCTTTCAAACCTATTTTCTCTGCACTTTGATGCAGATTGTCTTTTATGCTATGAAGTGGTAACTGTAGAAATATTTATTACGCGTAGATATTTTCCTAGATATTTATTAATAGTTGAATAACAGAGATAGAAAATTATATTGTGAAAAAACTTATTTTCTGAAAATTAGTTTGGAGGCTTCTAAAAATACATATGTGGCGGCACTCGACAGCAAAATACCACCGCTCGACACTAACTAGAACCGGACAACGGCGACGCAGTGGTTAGCGCCTTAGGTTACGAACCTATTCAGGTACCTGGGTTCAAATCCCGACCGATTTTTCTTCCACGCATCTAAAAATGAGAAGAAAATACAGGAGTACCCCAGCAGCGACATCTACAGCCAGCAGCTACAATTATCACGGACACCTATACACCTCACATATATAATTTCTATTTGTTAAAATTTAGTTACTAAACGCTCTATGAAATGTATTACAAACGTATACTAAATGTTCTACTATAATTTTGTTAAAGTTAAGTTCTGTACAAATACTTTTTGTATTAACTGTATCTGGGAATATTATACGTTACGGAAACATACTTTTCGAGAATATTTATTGAATATGTGACATTTCCATTCGTCTTAATATTTATAACGCAATTGTAAAATATTGATTGAATTTCTACCTGCAAGATGCCGACGATTTTTGTCATTTCCTCCTCCGATATATCATCTGTTTTGAAAAATCTTTTAATAAAGCAAACAGTGTTTGACAGCTCATGGGAATTTATTCGATCGCTATGACTTTCGAGCGATAGTAATTTCTTATAAGATTCCAAATTAACATCCTTCGATGCTAACGCTCTTATGACAGTTATACATTGATAACTTGGATGTGGGTGGCCGAATTCAGTTATAGATACCTGAAACATTACATTATTATATCAGTATATATTGTTAACAGATCTCATTCATACATCTACCGATATATAAAATAGCTATAGAGTTTCTTCTAACGTAAGAAATAACAATAATCTAACAAGAAGCATCACCCGAGAATGACACGCCGATTTTGATGAAACTTTGCATATTTATTATGCAATCAAAAATATTCCACACAAATTTTTTATCGACGATCGATTTACCTGTAGAGACAGGAAACAGCTCTTAAAGTTGTTTACTAAAAACATATTTTCTGGAATGTCTCTAAAATTATGAATCTTGTGCTTTTGGACGAATATGGTTAAACCTTTGCACTCGAAAGGCAACTCTCAGTCACTACCAATATTGGTTCGTAAATTGGTTCCGTAGCTTTTTTTGTTCTTTGTTAGGAAGTGTAAAGTGTTAGACTTTTAAATGGAGATAAAATATTTAATCCCAACTCCGAAACTATGATATTGTCAACATCTCCAACCTTACTTCGGATTTGACGATCATGGCAAAAGTATTACAGTTTAGAAACCCTAAAAAAGTGGTTTTCGGAAGTGAAATTAGCTCAAATGAAGATGCTGGATTTTGAACTGTTGAAAAATGAGATCAACTATATTCAAGAAGAATTTCGTATATTCAAAAATATTACGAAATCGTATTTTCAAAGATGTAAATATAGATAAATTATTAAAATATAATTGAGGTGTATGTGTTTTGTCCGTGATGATTGTAGCTGCTGCTGGCTGTAGATGTCGCTGCTGGGGTACTGCCATTTTTCTTGTAATTTAGATGCGTGGAAGAAAAATAGGACTACGGGCGCCGGAATTCGAACCCGGGTCCCGAACACGTTCGTAACCTAAGGCGCTAACCACTGCGCTACCGTCGTCCGGTAGAACTTAGTGTCGAGTGGCGGTATTTGTTGTCGAATGCCGCCACATAATGTTTTTGTAAGTTGATTTGTACATAAAATCATTTTACGCTAACTGTAAGACACGCGTCTCGTATACGCTAAATCGTCCAGAGTTGCTGCTACGCCCGACCGAAAAAGTCCTTGAGTGCGAAGTGTTAAATCAACCTTTTCGGTACGACGCGCCACTATAGTGGCTCACTCTACTGACTCATTCGCTCACCGTTTGAACTAAATGATCTATTTCACTTGTCTTGTTTCATACGCTTTTGCCCTCATAACGTTTTATAACAGAATTAACGATGTACAGACAGAATATATAGTCTTTGTTTTTGGTACACCTGTGTCGAGTATCAATTGTTGCTTTTCATTAAAATAAACATATCATTATTAGTTGCTCTTTTTAACATGCCGATCCGTATCCTTATAATTTTTTAGAATCTTCAACCTCAAAATGTCGCTTCAAAATAGAAAACTAAGAGCAATGTATTTTCGGCCTATCGCGGGGAGACGCGGTTGCGAGAATGCGCGTCAACGGGAGTCGTAAATTCCCATTACGATTGCACGAATCGACACCGCGAATAGATCGATCCCCTTATTTCGGCTAGGATAATAGGGGTGATTGAATAAGTATAACACTGTGATTAACAGAGCTATAAACTTTATATATTTTTAACACTTATACATTGATATGCAGTAACGTAGACGATATCCTAAGATATGAAGTAGCCAAGGAACGAGTAAGAGAGGCAATCGAAGTAGCCTCGTAATCGACAGGATGAATGTTGTAGGAAAACTGTAGTTCGTTCTCGTAGGATTACAGAAGAAAGCTCGGTGTGGGTGTTCCCTTTTATTAAGGACGTGGATTCGTTGTTCACACTTTTCGTGAGTAGAGTGAGGGCAACGATCTACGATGTCCATTGGTTTAAGTCAATGTTAAAGAATGACTAGAGGGGATGGAGCCTCCTACCAATGTTACTAGTTGATGTCTTGTTTAACGGAAAACCTGGATTTCCCGGTGATTAAACATTCGTTTTTTGCTAAGTCACTACCTGCTTTCTCCGGGCTTCCTGATAGCGTGTAGTAAATCCAAGGGCCTTTCTAAACTGGCTATAAACAGAAAGCATCTCTAAGATATGGAACTTATTCCGTAAATTGACGACACATGTCAAAACAATAGCGTTAAAAAGCTGGCGTTTTACGGGCTCCTTGGATTTATTGAGGGTCGAAGGACGGTGCGTAGACCGTTGGCGGTCAAGCAGCGCCGGATGGCGTGCAGATGCCTTGCCTAGACACTATCGCATTATGAGTGTGAAAATTGTGACATGGTCTATGTGTCGTATCGTGCTTTAAAATATATTACACTCAATTGTAGTATTAATTATTAAAGTAAATTATTAAAGTTACAGTATATGCATCATATCTTAAAGAAAAGTTATAATTTAGTTATCAAACACTTCGTTCCAATGTGCTTGCGTAGGGAGCAGCATTAACCGTCACGCATTGCAGTGCTGTATCGTCCATTTATGTAGGATTGAAACAGTATAAAATACATTAATTGTAAGCTAGAAAATATCTTTTTTAAAACAGGAGTAACGTTCGCATCTTAAAAAACAACAAAATGCATTCTTTTAACGATTAATTCTGCAACATTCCCGATTCTGGATTATTCCAAAATGTTCTGCACAAGTAATGACCCCTTCTATACTTATTTGAATTGTATATTAAAAATCATTACTGTTTTTTTAATATTTTTTGTTAATACTTATTGATTTTCATGTAAACGCATTGATCATAATGTCGATTTTACTAAGATTTTACTTTGATTTTATATTACAATTAGATGAATTTAAATTCAAATTGGATTAGGTTTGTTACTGCAGACAATTGCTACGCTTGGATTGAAAACTTATGAAAAATTAACCAGTAGATATGCGATATGTTTCACTTAAAACAGGCCATCTAAATATTTTCTCTGTCTATGCATAATTCGAGACATATTCCTTACGTAATTTAAATCATTTCAAGTAACGATTTAGATGGAAGAACATTTTTTTAATAAATATCCTTTCATATCTTCTTTTCCAGGTAACCCATGTTTTTCTACGTATACATAAATAATTTTTCTTGTTGTATGTTATAGCTAACATCACTGTATATTCACCCACGTACAATAGTACGACCTTCAAACGATCTCGGACTCTAATATTTTTTAATTAATGGAATTTACTTTTTGCGGGATTGCATGTTTCAGCGATAACAAAAGGTCGATCGCCAATTTGAAATTGTACAGGAACAAATGTATTATTTCTGTCCAGATATTCAAGGATTTGGTAGCTGTTAGATCTCTCAGTGTATCGATAAACGATGTGCAATGCATTATTCAAAGCGGGAGGAAGTCGCAATGATTTTATCGTGATCTGTATACGCAAGTGCCGATGGAAACAAGCGTGCGAGACGTAAATCTGTTACTCGTAATAGAAGTCGGAGGAACATCATCACCAATTAATCAAATTACGAGGTTTGTGAGAATCACGTATCGGTATAAATTCAACATTAATTTGGTATTAGCGTGTCAAACATATTCCGGATGCCTGATTCATAAAAATGTTATCCTTTCCATCTATTTTTTCATCAAGGCCTCCACAAAAATCACTTTTCAAATCACATATTGTAGTATAGTGGACGAAAGGCCCAAGAGATATCGGGCGAACTATAAACAATGTCGCGTGAAAGCCGAAGTGCCGACGGGCCCAACAATGTATCGTCTGTCCTTCAATCGAATAGTTTCGCGGAAAAGGCTTGCGTGACCCTGATCATGAGCGGTTGCGGAACACGTGTATAGTGGGGCTAAGACGAAAGACAAAGGGATGCTAAGGGACAAAGACGAATTAACAGTCAGTGTTCATTGAGAAGCCAGAGAGCGTGAATCGAGAATTGTCCGCGTGACAGAGAGCGATGGAACTGTAGTGACGAGAGTTGCAAATCGACTATTTAGTTGTTTTAATTATAATACGTTATTGTGATTAGTTCACGTTAAACAACCATCGTTTCCTGTTTAACTAACATCTGTTTAATCCATTTATTTTAAATAAACTAATTGTAGTAAAGATCCTACAATATTTTTAAATGCTGTATACGATAAAAGTCGAGCTGCTGTTATATATAGGAAGAAGTTGTTCAGAATGTTGACGTTTTTAAAAAAACCGATGGTTTCAAAAAGTGTGAGTATTGGAAGAAACGGTTTGCAGATTCGTGTTTAGCTTATAAAAATAAAAATAGTTATGTTATCTTAACAATGAAGTAGTGTAATTACCTTATGATCTCTGCGAGAAGAAGAAAAATTACACTCTAATCCATGGTCCTTGCAATCTTGACAAAGAGGCCAACCACATTTTTCACAAGCTACTGCAATGGTTTCGTTCAAGACCGTGTAACAGCGAAGGCACACAGGAGCGCAATTATACATAGGACCTGCTATCAGAGGTTCATCATCTTTCAAAACAATTTCTCCAACTTTGATATTTCGTGTGGCTATACAATGACGACCCAATAAGGAATCTTCTGCTAACTGTAAAACAAGGTACGTAATTAATTTCGATTTTTTCTTTGCAATTTACCCAAAGTGGTGTAGTAATTAAGATTGGTAGTACGTGAATGACAATGTTCACTGAGATGCTATTACGCTATGATTATAGTCCGTATACATGTTTATAATACTATTTCATAGATCAATTTCATATTCCTTGTATAATCTTCTAATAGTCCGAGTTTTGTAAAGCTCCGTCTCTCGTATCTCTACGATGTAGTTACATTTACTTTGGATAACGTTGAGCCTTTTATTACCCCCATTTTCATACACTGTTGGAATATCACATTTGTTATGTACGAAACTGAATGTGTATCTAGTAAAGCTAGTATTATCAGCAAACACAAATACTTGGATGTCTATGAATGTCGAGATACTGACTGTGTATAGTATATATAAAATTACTCTTAAGACACTTTCTTAGAAAACTTCTACGTTTATGCCCATCTATATTTTCTTATGGAAACATGCCCTAATGGTTTGTAACACAATCTTACATATCATACACTATCGAAGACTTTAGAAGTGCTGACCAGCATTACTTATTCTCTAGTGCGCGATTCATTTTATTGGGTATCTCGTACATTTATTGAATGATTGGGGTTAGGTTGGGGTTATTTATTCCTTTACTCAAAATGGTATTGTAATGGACTCTTATTCGTCTGCTTCGTTCTGAGGTGTTGTGTTCATGCCTAGTACACGCATATATCGGCAATTAAAGAACGGAATTCCTCCTTGAACCTAATTCACTCTCCTTTGTGGGCAGTTATTCGTGAGTCACATCCAGAAAGGTAAGATCGCTAATTGATTTGTTAATTAAATAAACATCCACACTTGTTATCTGATATAAAGAGACGAACATGTCTAACAATTCAGGTCTTTTTAATTACACTAAGGAGATTTTTTAAATAGAGATTTAGAACGGTTTTTTACACAAGGTTTTTCATAAGCTTTTAAGCACTCTTGTGCCAATTCCGTGTCAGTTCCCCTATAAAATTTATTTTTAAAACATTCATTTATAAAACACCTCTAGTAATTATCAGGCGTCATCCGACGAGTATCTTCACCCCAATATAGTACATTTGTCTCTAGAGGCATATTAGCGAATGGCGAATTACAAGACTCGCAAAGTTAGGTAAAGTTATCTAAGCCGGACGATCGGTTATTTGAATTTGATTCGAGACAGAACATTTTTTTACTAAATATCTTTATAAACAACAAATTATATACAAATAATTGATTAAATATTTGGGTCATAATATAATATAATAATTATGTAATATTTTTCACTCCTTTTTATTTTTACCGCATCGCGAGTTTGAATTCCGAGGTACGAAAGAAAAGATAAATTTTGATGATTTTTTAATCTATTATAAAGATCCACATTTTGCATAACTTTTTCCTGTATATGTAAATATCGGTCTATCATATTCGTAAAAAACTATCAGTGAATTTTGCCTACAATTGTGTGGCCGTAACAGCGCACATGACACAATTAGTTGCCGGTCGTCTACAGGGTGGGTCGGAAATCGCAATACGACGGGACAAGGGTTGATTCTATACGAAAAAATAAGTCGAAAATATAAAGTATAATTTTTTCATACGATGCTTCGTTCCTGAGAAAATTGAATTTCAAACTTTGTCAAGTATACTTCAGTACACTTAACTTGGTTAATTGCAAGCGCCGATTAGGTAAACAATCAACACGAGATTATTATATGCGTGAAAATAATTAAAAAACGTTAAACAATATTTTCCGGTTCCGCGCCCCACTTTCAAGAAAATGGAGTTTGAACGTATTTAATTACTAGCACGTCTGATACAGGCACATGATATAATTTTATTGAGATATGTGTAATTTTGTGTGCTAGACTAGATTAGCCGCATAGTAGTGACACACATATATGAGTATGAGTTTGGGGAAGTATGTGCGCGCACAGCGTCTCTATTCCGTTAGTAGTGCGGTATAGAAGATGGTGAGACAAAGAGAGTGCTGAGACGCGTGCAAATGTATATCGACGAAGATCTTGTAAACCACATATTAAATAAATGTGAAACTGTTTTGATATCAATTCTAAGTGTAATCTAACTGTTCCTATACATTTATTTCGGCGATTAAGTTCTACTATTGTCAACAATTTTCTAATTTATTTTTCTCCAAAGAAGGAAGCATCTTAGGAAAAATTTTTATTCTACATTTTTTACTTATTTTCACATGAAATTTAAGTTACTGCAATTATCTATTCTTGTTCAGTCCAAGAAGCTGTCCAAACTGCTCAATCTAGATTGAAGTATACTCTTTTAAATTTTGCTTTAAAATATTTAAATAACCTTACTTGTCCATGGTATTTTCAATAAAAATTAGCTCGTTTATAGGAGATTATTATTACTTTACCTCCTTGGGGTTTGACAGTTTGGACAATCTTTCTTTCACCCAATTCAATATTCGGTTTTTGCCAAATAACACTGAAAACCATTAAATTTGCTTTCGCCTCAAAACAGTACTTTATTTTAGAACGCAGTATTTTCGTGTACATAACTAATAGTGAATTCCAATCTTTTTTTTTTTTTTTTTTTTTTTGTTACTGTTATGGGGTGTATTTCCGCGCTAGACTCACTGTTTACTAATCTAACTACTTTCGAGGATATAGACTTAGGTTCTCTTTTTATTATATCGATTATCTTTCTTTTTCTCGGTCTCTAAGCTTCTGTCACGTAAAATAACAAAAAGAAAATAAAAAAAAAGAAATTTGAAGTGAAAAATAAAAAAAGAAACTTTATTTTTCTAACAACAATCCACTTTACAATCCACTTCCGAACTCTAGGCGTGACTTTCTAAGACTGAAGCTCTTACAATTTGACTTTCGATCGGATCCGATTACTTTCTTTTGTCATCCCTCAACATCCCCACCGTCCATGCATTTGCTAGGCGTTCGCGACCGTTGCCACGTGCTCTTTCTTCTAGAACCTTCGGTGGAAGGACCGTTGGGATGTTGATGGTTCATTAGGCACTTCAACGATATACATTGTCGCTGAGTGCCGCCACATCTTTATCTCCATCGTCAGTCCATCGGATTTGAAGTATGCCGGCCGTGACACTTCCGTGGACGTTCGCTTCGTGTGGCATTTGTCACATATCTTTTTTACCAAGGAATCATTTAATCGCATTTTTTACGGTAAAACGACTTCTTTTAATAATTTCTCCTACTTCCAAAAAAGTTTTTTTGTTCATATAAATTTAATGCAGTCTTTCTTTTAACAGTTGTTTTTTCATTTGTTTTATTTCCTGTTATTCACATTATTCTTTCTTTGTGCAAAATATTCTTGTCGACTTCAAAATATATCGATCAGTTTGAATGGAGGAACTTGCCGCGACATGACAGGTGTGCCAACAGTGGAAATGTTTCAATAGAATAGACACGTCAGTGGAATTCACGCAGTTTATTAACTTATTTTTCTTTTTACTTTTGCTCCGCTGATCGAAAATTTTTTCCAAAAAAATATTACCGACTTGGAAATGCGCTTAAAAGTAAAAAATTATTTTCATTGTGTCAGTTATAATTTCTATTTCTATTTAATAATTTAATAATTGAAATAATTTTTATTCCATTTATATCTTATTCGCACACATATGCAACAACAGTGACGATCATTTACTAAATAGCATACTAAATAGCATATTAAATATGTATATTGAAACATTTTCAATAGAATGCTTTCAGTGTAGTGAAAGATTTCAACTCTATACGTATATAATTCAAATTTCAGCAAATTTACATTTAATTGTATTAAATTGCGAGATATTTTGATACAAAGTCATCAAGAACATGTTTTGATAGTGGCCAAATTGAAAAACGTCACTTGTATCTGTGAGAATACAAACTACGTTCAATGTATTAATAGTGTACAGGTTAATGGACTTGTATGTATAGCAAGCTTGTTACTACACTCCTCGTCAAAAAGGTAGCGCAGGTGTGCTATCTTTAATTTCTCAATGACGCATGTCAAGTTTTTCGTCTGTAACGTATAATATCAAAATATTATGAGCTCAGAATATACGGTTCGTTGAAAATAATTAAAAATATTATGAGGTTTAGTGTGTAACAAAAAAATTGTTTTATTTTAAGAACGAAATGATAGCACACTCTGTTAATATGTTTAGAACATGCTCAGTGGTTCATAATCTATCAACGAGTAAATATTACAGTACAATATTATATAAATTTGTAAATACGTGTGACGCGGAAAAAAATTAAACGAGTCTGCAAAAAAGCAAATTCTTGAACTAAAACAGCAACAGTTATCAGTAGCAAGTGTAGTATGAAAGGAGAGACGTTTATCACTTCCCTAGACAAGGATGGAACACATATAAATGGTAAGGCACTGTCACCTTTCAGCGACACTTACCAGATTTTTTTTGGAGAGAGATTAGACCCCTCGTCAGTTGTGAAAGCGATGCTGAGGAGGCAACAAGAGTTCCTCGCTGTCGCTCATATTGCGAAGGCGTAAAGCTCATAAAGAAACGAACAGAGCGGGAGAGGGTGAGAACATCCCACCCTTACAGGTTCCTGCACCGAAGGACGACCCTGCGCCGCCCTAGGTAATCATAGGGGCAGACACGTCGAGGAGGATCTGGACCTCCTCAGACTTGCACGACGGCCCAGGGAATAGCGTTGAGAGGGGTGGCCCCTCCCAATACCCGAACTAACCAAGGAATGACTCCCTCAGACAGGAGAAGACGCAGGAGTGCTCCCGCAGTAATTCAAAAGAGGTCCCGGGGCATCCCAGATAAGCGTCAGGCGGTCCACCGTGGAGTTTTAGTCAGTAAAGTCCGATACTACCCCACCGCTTCCCAGAAGAGTGGCGGGGGGGGGTGTCCAGGAGGATTTCCCCACGTATAAAAAGTAATACACAATTTCTTAAAAAATGTTGAAGATCACGGCAAAAAGGAAAGTACTGGTCGGCTGTCATCGTTATCCGATCGTGATAAGCGAGCAATTTTGCATGTAGCTTTCAACTCGCACTTAACAACGAAGCAAATAACGGAAAAATCCAATGTTAGTGCCAGTGTTTCAAGTGTTCGTCGAGTTCTACTATCCTGCACAGATATCAAGAGGCTAAAATTGAAAAAGAAACCTTTGTTAACGACGACACATAAAGTAGAACGTTTACGCTTTGCAAAAGAATGAATGCATTGGAAAAAGAAATGGAAAAGGGTACTGTTTTCAGACGAAAAATATTCAACTTGAATGGTCCTGATGGGTTCCAATATTATTTTCACGACATAAGAAAAGAGACAATGTCAGCAATTCGACGACAAATGGGAAGAGGCAGCGTAATGGTTTGGGCCGGCATCGGTTATTTTGCCAAGACAAGTATCGAGTTATAAATTTAATCGAAGAACAAATAAATAATCATGCAGAACGCATTTCTGGACCTGATTACATCTTTCAACGAGATAATGCATCTGTACACACATCAAGATTGGTCCAATTATGTTTTATTGAAAATAGTATATCTATTTTGCCGTGGCCAGCACGCTCCCCGGACCTTAATATTATTGAAAATTGCTGGGCAGAACTTGTTCACGGCGTATACGCGAATGGAAAACAGTATCAACACGTACAAGAATTAAAAAATGCAGCTGTACGCGAATGGGATACGTTAAATCAAAGTTATATCCAGAAACTATATAAATCGATAGCAAATCGTACAATAGAAGTAATAGAAAATAAAGGGGGATGTACCCATTATTAAGTAAGTATATATGTTTGATAATT